>NW_020526235.1:0-136612 GCF_003368295.1 Carassius auratus
TTTCTAATTCACAGTCATCAGCTACGACCAACAGGAAGTCGGCTATTTTGATTTGAATGTGGATTGTTTTTTACATTTAGCTGTGAATTAATGCATACTGCTCAGAGGAGAGTAACACTATACACACCAAACGGTGTACAATAAAAAACATTGAGGAACTTAAATTGTGAATGGGTTTGGATAGCTTGGATGGTTTTGTCGTGGTGTTTTTTAAATGACAATAAAGATGGAATTATAATTTTCCTGCATTTTTAAATTCCAAACACTTCAAAACCTTTTTTCATACAGAAAAAAAGTTATTCTGAGTAAATATGCATAGTTTCATGACTTTACAACACTGTATGGATAACAGAAAATTAAAAAACTGTCAGACATCTCATATCACTCTGTCCCTCTGTTTGAGTGTGTGTGCTTAGACTTCCATTGTCTGAGAGAAATAGCGCCCCTACAGGTGCAGTTACCGGCTAAAAAAAAGGAGGAGACTGTCTTTTGTTTTCACTTTTAAATCGGTTAAAATACAAATAAATACTTGGATTTAATTCACACTGACAAGCTAAACCAACATATATGATTATTATCAGGTCAGGGCTCATTAATAATGGATGTGTGGTCAGTGATACATGAGAAACACGAGAGATGAATCACCGCTCTGAGCAGGAGCGTGTGGAATGACGAGCTCAGAAAAAAACGAGTTTATTCTTGTTTTATAGCTATTAAAAATAAAGTATTGCAGCGATATCACACAATTCACCAATTAGAGCACACCAAGAGCTAAATTAAGATGTTTTTGACCTGTTTGTGTGAAAATGAAATATTCGCGGCTGCCTATCTGAAATCACTGCCTCCGATCAGCGCGCACAGTGTCACAAGTTCAAAACTAACGAATTTATTCTTGTTTAAGAGCTTTTTAAAATAAATTATTGCCATAAATGCACACAATACATCCATTATAACACAACACGAGCTAAATGCAGGTGTTTGTGACCCGTTTATGTGCGCAAGACTATTTGAAAGCGCGACTGGCAGAATAACATATATCTCTCGAGCTGCAGGATTCCGCCTTTCGTCGTAAGAAGGAACACATCACGGACAAGATTATTTCAAAATACATAATAGCTAGGCTAATATAAACGAAAACAGCCACGTGGACATAAACTGTTGAGAAATAAATCTGAAGTGGATCTACTGGATTTTAATATTAAGTGACCGCATTTACCTGCTTCTGTCTTCAATTTTAATCTATATAAAAAATTAAACTCATTCATCTTGGCTGCTTTTTTAATGTGTACGTATTTATTTATTATTTTGCTCTAACAAGACTTAATCTATATTTAATTAAATCAATTACATTTTATTTTAAATTTGATTTGTCCATTTCTGCATCTAAACGCCTAAAAACCTAAAACATGCTCTATTATACTATTGTTAGCAATTTCTTTATCGTCCAATTTATCTGGTGTACACACTTTTATTTTCATAATAAACTTGTTTGTTAGATTATACACAGTTATAGTGGTCTATAATAAATATTGACAGGTTTTATTCAAGCTGTTTAGAATGATTTCCAAAGGCTAATTTTTTAAAATGTAAATCCAAAAAAAGAAAGAAAGAAAAAAGAAAAATTTAAATAAATAAAAAACATTGGAAAATAATAACTTGTACTTTTTTATACATTTTGTATAGTTTCATAGTTTATGCATTATAGTTATAAAAACAAATAAATTTAGCCAGTCACATAGAAATCTTGGGCCTTATCCTTTTCTGACAGTTTTAGGGATTTTTAAAAATCCTAAAAAACCTTATTTGTGCTGCAAATAATAATTTCATACTAATTTGATACTGACCTCTGACATCCTGTGACATGATATTTATTTGAATTTACATAATCTCATGGATGTAACAGTAAATCTGTTCAGCTCACAGATCAAGAACTTTCACAGAACTTTCACAAATGCTTGTAGGTCAATAAAATCATTACAAAACACTTACAAATCATTTAAGGGGTTTGATAACACTGTAAAATAATGTCTAATTTGTTAACATTAGCAAACGCATTGATAACACTTTATAATAACTGCACTCATTAGTAAATAGTCAGTTCATGCTTCATAAAGCCTTGTCCCAATATTAATAGTCAGTAGTAGGCAGTTTATAAATACAGCTATAAATAGCTCATTTATTAAAAAGGAGAGTAAAGGGTCAGTTATCTTCCTATGAAAAAAATAAAAATAAACAAACAACAACTCAGATTAATACAGAACTCAGAAATATTATTGTGGATTTATGATAAACTCAGCCTGTAAATGAATTAATTCTCCTCCAAGAAGACACAAGTAGTTCACACCAAACTGTTTTAACATGAAGCCATATACTGAAGATGTTAAATTGCGAATGGGTTTAGGATACCTTAAATGGTGTGGCCATAGAGATTTATTAAAGTAACATAAAAAAATACAATAGTTATTTTACTATATCTTTAAAATTTTTAATTCCAACTATTCATAATTTTTTATATACGTAGAAGTCATCATTTGAAGGAAGCACAGTAAGTTTCATAGCTTTATCATTTTCAAGAGCCAGCATAAAATTAAAACTATCATAACTTATAAATCAAACTGGCAATTCTTAGTACCAATAATGGCCACCAGATGGAGCTATAGGATTACTTTTAAATAATTATTGTAGAAACAAGTATGATTTAAATCATTTATAGAAATCTTTCAAAGAAAAATAATATGATTTTTATGTATTTTACTGATAAAATGACCCTCATTTAATTAGAATAACAAGCTGAAGTATTGTGAAATACTGTGTATTAAGAATAATTCTTTATAGGCTTTATGGACAGATAAGTTTGGAGTGACTCTTGAAGGATCAGCACCACATCCTCTTTTACCACTGTTTAAAGAATGTATCTTACAGTACAGTTGTGGATGAATTTTGAATGGCTTGAATGGTTTTGTCGTGGTGATTTTTTGAAATAACAGTAAAAAAGTAACCAGTAAATGTATTTTATTTTTTTAAGTGCAGCTTCTAAACACTTCAAAAAAATGTACACATAGAAGACAAGTCATTCTGAGGAAATATGCATAGTTTCATGACTATACAACACTATATGGATGAGAGAAAATTAAAAAACTATCATACATCTGATGTCACTCTGTCCCTCTGTCACTGTGGGTAATGTGTGTGTGTGTGTGTGTGTGTGTGTGTGTGTGTGTGTGTGTGTGTGTTAAGAGAATTAGGTGTGAAACTATCAGGGAGCATTTAGTCTCCAGTGCCAACATTTTACAGAACTGCCACTTTCCTGGAGTCTCAGAATTACAATGTGCCAGGTTCTGAGAGATCTAAGATTCCAAAAAATGATTGAATTAGAATACCATGAAGTATTGTGAAATACTATATATTAAGACTTTATATATAGGCTTTATGAACAGATTAGAGTGACTCGTGAAGGACCAGCACCACCTCCTCTTGTCCGATGGTTTGAGGAAGATATCTTCCAGAATCCGGGATTAAGATTTAGGAGCTCATTTTTATTCCACCTCCTTTCCTGAAAGTCTGTCTTGCAGAAATGACTAAAAATTAATCTTCACATTAATTCCTAATTATTTTGCAATAATTTTTGTCAGTTCTTCTTGACCTGTTTTTTTTTCTTCTTCTTTTCTGACCTCATGACCCAGTCAGCATTTTTGTACAATGGTCAAGTCTTAACTTATCCATTTCTGCATTGCATTTGTGTTTGATATTTCTCATGGGTATTTCATAATTTTCGACTTTGAGTTAAAACAGTTTGAGTTAAAACTCTTTTTTAGCGCATTTCATCTGTAAAAGAAAACATGCCTAATGATTCTGCACACATGAATATAAGGAGTTTTTCTCTTCCAGCTTTCCTGGACTATTGTATAGCACTCATAAATGATTAAATAAAAAATAATGGTAGTTATTAAGATTGATATGGTTTGGAATTGGTAAAATGTGCTTGGAAAAAAATCACAATAAAACTATGTTTTAATGTTTAAGTTTGGAATTTTAACTGACATGAATGAATGCTATATAAATATTGTTCATGTTAACACAATGTTTATAAATGAAATCTTATCGTAAAGTGTTACTAAATATATATATATATATATATATATATATATATATATATATATATATATATATATATATATATATATATATATATATATATATATTGTTCTGTGAATGTGATTTTAAAGTCTAGATGATTCGGATTAACCCTTTAACCGCCATATCCTTTAAAACCTCACTGCCAGAGGGATATTGTGAATGCATGTGCCCGCTGGACACAGTTTACCTGATGCCACCGGGGTGGCGATGGCATTGGTGGCTTGAGCCCGCCATCGCTGCTTGCAGCTATACTTATTATTATTATTCTTCTTCTCCCGAATGAATCGCATTTTTGAGGGCTTTAACATGCTCAAAAAGTCATGAAACTTTGCACACGCGTCAAACCTGGTGAAAATTTTCGTCTGATATAGGATTCAGAAGAGGGTGTGGCAAAATGCCTCGACAGCGCCACCTATACCAAGAAAATCAACAGCCTTCCAGCTATGTTTCACGTACATGCACGAACATTGGCACACATATGTAACACACCAATACCTACAAAAAAGATTCTTGGAGCGAAATTATAAACCCAACAGGAAGTCGGTTATTTTTAATATTATGAGCATATTTTGTGTAATTTTGGTCATTTCCATGTGTTGTATTTTAACGAACTCCTCCTAGAGATTTCTTCAAATCAACACCAAATTTGGTATGCCTAATCTAAAGGCCTTTGCGATGTTAAATTGCGAAGATCTTGAGTTTTCGTTGAAGGGCGTGTCCGTGGCGGCCTGGCGAATTTCGATGATTTGCCATGAAAAATGAAGTTGCTATAAATCACACATACAATGTCCAATCTGCCCCAAGCTTCACATGTTTGATGAGATTCCAAACCTGAACAGATTGACATTCCCATATTCAGTTATAGTCATAGCGCCACCTATTGGCAACAGGAAGTGACATATTTTACGCTGCGACGAACTACTCCTAGAAATGTTATGACATCAATGTCTTTTTTTGTGGTCAGTCTAATCTAAAGGCCTGTGCAATGTTCAGTTGTGAAGATCTTGAGTTTTCGTTAAAAGGCTTGTTCATGGCGCCGCGACGAAGTTCGATGTCTCGCCATGGGAATAAAAGATGTTATAACTCAGGCATAAAATGTCCGATCTTCCCCAAACTTCACATGTGTGATAAGAGGCCTGGCCTGAACAGATCTGCAGGCCAATATTCCACCGGGTGTGGCAGAATGGCTCTATAGCGCCACCTATACACTTTCAACGGAGTGCGCCTCGAGCTATGTTTCACGTACATGTACAAAAATTGGTACACACATGTAACACACCAATACCTACAAAAAAGTCTTTTGGTACGAAATCCGGATCCCAACAGGAAGTCGGTTATTTTGAATTTTCCCTTCAAAATTGGTGTTGTTTTTGCCATTTTCAGGGGTTGTACTTTAACGAACTCCTCCTAGAGATTTATTCAGATCAACACCAAACTTGGTCAGTGTAATCTAAAGCCATTTGCGATGTTAAATTGCGAAGGACTTGAGGTTTCGTTAAAGGGCGGGTCCATGGCGGCCTGACAAATTTCGATGTTTCGCCATGAAAAAGGAAGTTGCTGTAACTCAGACATACAATGTCCAATCTGCCCCAAACTTCACATGTTGGATAAGACTCTTGATCTGAACAGATCTACATGCCAATATTCAGTTATAGTCATAGCGCCACCTATTGGCAACAGGAAGTTACATATTTTACACTGCGACAAACTACTCCTAGAATTTTTTTTTTAGATTAATATATATTTTGTGGTCAGTCTAATCTAAAGGCCTGTGCAATGTTAACTTTTGAAGTTCTTGAGTTTTTGTTAAAGGGCGTGTCCATGGCGCCATGACAAGTTTGATGTCTCGCCACAGCAAGAGAAGTTGTTATAACTCAGGCATAAATTGTTCGATCTTCCCCAGACTTCACATGTTCGAGTCCTGGTCTGAACACATCTGAAGGCCAATTTTCCGTAATAATGATAGCGCCACCTGCTGGCAACAGGAAGATTGGAACATATACAGAATATACTTTGATATATTCCAATCATATTTATGACTTTAAATGAATATTTCTCACCGTTAACCTTTTTACTAATGCCACTCGCTGGCGGGGAGCCCGGGTGCGAGGGCCCGTTCATCGCTGCTTGCAGCTTTAATTATTAGGGCCCGAGCACCGATGGTGTGAGGACCCTCTTGGAATTGCTCCGTTTATTATTATTATTATTAGGGCTCAAGCCTGGAGGGCGAGAGCCCTATTGTTTTCCTTAGGATTATTTTTTATTATTAGGGCTCAAGCCTGGAGGGCGAGAGCCCTATTGTTTTCCTTAGGATTATTTTTTTTTTCTTTTTTTTTTTTCTTTATTCTTCTAATTTTTTTCTAAGGTTTCGGGGGCTTTTGGGGTCCTTAACATGCTCAAAAACTCTTGAAAATTGGCACACACCTTGGAACCTGCGGCCATTAGGGCCGGGCAGAGTCTGATACACGGGTGTGGCACAGGGGCTCTACAGCGCCCCCTATAGTACCGAGGGCCATATATCATGCATACTTGCACGTTTAGATATGAAACTTGGTACATATATATAACTCATCAAACCAAACAACTTTCACACTGCATGTCATAAGCTCCGCCCAACAGGAAGTTGGCTATTTAGAGTTTTATGAAAAACACATGCTCTGGAATTTGATATACTCCTCTGAGGAACTCCACCCGTTCACCACAAAACTCGGTGAACACGATCTCAAGACATTGGGGATGCTAAATTGCGAAGAGATTTTTGATATCTCGAATGGTTTGCCCGTGGCGAGGCGTTGAAATTATGGCGAGAAATGAGAAACAGGAAATGTCTAATAACATCCACATACATTTGCTGAATTTGATCAAACTTCATTGGTTTGTTCGTTGTATGATACCGATCATATATATGTGACTATTAGGAGTCAAAGTTATAGCGCCACCAACTGGCAGCAGGAAGTGAATCATTTTCAGAACGCTTTGAATTCAGCATCTTATTTTTACTTGATTTGCTTCAAACTTCATCAGAATAATGACAAAACACGGCCGAAGAAAATCTGTCATGGGGATATTTATATCTAATATAGTGTTGCCATGGCAACGTGTCAAACTTGAATGTTCTGTTCTGGTGATTTTTAGGCAGATAACTAGCTCAGATTTACATGAAACTCGAAACAGATATCAGTATTAAAGATAGCTAGACAATGGCAAAAGCTTTTAAAAGGGCGTGGAAGAGGCACTCTATAGGGGGGGTTAGTTTTAGCTACAGACACCAAACTTGGTACATAAATTGTTCTTATCAAGACGGACAACTTTCTAATTCGCAGTCATAAGCTATGACCAACAGGAAGTTGGTTATTTTGACTTGAATATGGATTTTTGGGAATTTTCTTTTGTGAATTAATGCATACTCCTCCCAGGGGAAGTACACTATACACACCAAACTTTGTCTACATTAAGAAAAAACACTGAGGAACTTAAATTGCGAATTAATTTTGGATAGCTTGAACAGTTTTGTCGTGGTGATTTTTTGAAATAACAGTAAAAAGTGAAACATTAATCGTCTTGTATTTTTAAATTGCAGCTTCCAAACCTTTAAAAAACATTTTTCATTTAGAAAACCAGTGATTCTGAGGAAATATGCATAGTTTCATGACTTTACAGCACTGTATGATTAAAAGAAAATTAAAAAACTGTCAGACATCTGATCTCACTCTGTCACTCTGTGTGAGGAATGTATGTGTGCTGACTGTGTGTGTGTGTGTGTGTGTGTGTGTGAGTGTGAGTGTGAGTGGGGGAGAGGTGTGAGGTGAGTGGCAGACAAGACAGGGAGAGAGAGAGGGACTTAAACATCTCTTTAATCACCAGAAAAAAATATTATTTTAAATTGTTATTTTTTTGTTGTTGTTGCTAATTGTGCTGTTTTCATTACAGCTTAAGAAATATCTTAGGCCTTATCCTTTTCTGACAGTTTCAGGGATTAAAAAAATTCTAAAAATACTTATTTTAGCTGCAAATAATAATTTCAAATTAATTTGATACTGACCTCTGACACCCTGTGACATGACATTTATTTGAATTTACATAATCTCATGGATGTAACAGTAAAACTGTTCAGCTCACCGATGAAGACTAAGCAAGCAGAACTGTTTCACAAATGCTTAAAGGTTAATGAAATCATAACAAAACACTTTTAAATTATGTAAGGATTTGGTAACACTTTAAAATAATGTCTCAATTGTTAACATTAGTAAATGCATTGTTAACACTTCATAATAGCTGCACTCCTAGCTAAGCATTAGTAAATAGCCAGTTCATTCTTTATATATCCTTCTCCCAAAATTAATATTTTAGTAAGCATTTTATAAATACAGCTATAATTAAATTGTTCATAGTTTATATGCACATTTATTTTGAGGAGATTAAAGGCTGTTATCTTCCAAAAAAAATAAAATAAAAAAAAATAAAATAAACAAACACAGAACTAAAAAGGGAATCATTAATTGGCTTGTATTTTTAAATTGCAGCTTCCAAACATTTCAAAGCATTTTTTCATACAGAGATCAAATCATTCCGAGGAAATATGCATAGTTTTATGACTTTACAACACTGAATGGACAACAGAAAATTTAAAAACTGTCAGACTTCTTAACTGACATGATCTCACTCTGGCCACTCTGTCTGTGTGAGGGAAGGGAGGGGGAGAGGGAGGGGGAGTTTGAGGGGGTTGGTGACTGACTGCATTTTTGGTGACTGACAGTGTGTGTGGATTGTAGGGAGGGGAGGTGCTATCTGGCAGAGAGAGACAGAGAGAGAGAGAGAGAGACCTAATCATCTCTTTAATCATCAGGGGGGGGGGGGGGGGGGGGGGAATCTGTATTTTAAATGTTTATTGTTTTTGTTGTTGCTAATGGTGGTGTTTTTTTTCCCCTTTCATTACAGCTTAAGAAATATCTTAGGCCTTATCCTTTTCTGACAGTTTTAGGGATTTAAAAACATCCTAAGAATCCTTATTTGTGCTGCAAATAATAATTTCAAACTCATTTGATACTGACCTATGACATCCTGTGACATGACATGACATTTATCTGAATTTAAGAGTTATGAATCTACATCCGTCTGCATGGACTCTTGTTTGTAGGTGTTCTAAACTTGCTTACTCCTATTATCAATGGCAACGGCATTGGAAAGCCAGTACATTATATATATATATATATACTTAATTTATAAATGATAAAAAGATCCTTAAAAATGTATGAAAATTCAATGATTGAACTTTATAGATGTGCTCAAGAACAAAACATTTATAGCTGTATTTATTAACTGCTTAATAATGCATATTAAAGGAGTGCTATTATGTTGTTTCACACTTTCAACTTTAGTTAGTCTGTAATGTTGCTGTTTCAGCATAAAAAAGTTCTGCAAAGATTCAAAGCTCAAAGTCCAATTCAATAGGATAATTTTATTTAACAAAAGTCACATTTTAGAAAAAAACAACAAACAACTTGTTTGGACTACAACAAATATTTTCCAGGACTTGTGATATCACAAATACGGACGAATGGGATGTAAATTGGTTGAGCTGCACTAGAAAAGGAAATGAGTGTGATATATACGTAGTTGACAATGAAGACTGGAAAAGAAAAAAACTCTGTATATTCAGGTGTGAAGAATTATTAGCCATTTTTCCTTTACTGATAAAATGAGCCAAAAACAAAGGTTTAACTCATACTGAAAATCCAAAATTATTAGATCCCCATGAGAAATATTCAAAATAAGTACAGTACAGTAATTGCAGAGTTAAGACATGACCACTGGACAGCAAAATGCTTACTGGGTCACAGGGGTCAGAAAAAAACAAGTGGAGAAGAACAGAAACACATTAACTGGAAAATAATTAAGAATTAAAGTGAAGAATTATGTGTGAAACTATCAGGGAGGATTTAGTCTACAGTCCCACCATTTTTCAGAGCTGCAACTTTCCTGGAGTCTCCAGAATTACAAAGTGTCAGGTTCTGAGAGACTTAAAAGATCCCAAAAATGACTTAATTAGAATAGCATGAAATATTGTGAAATACTATATATTGAGACTTTATATATAGGCTTATGAACAGATGGGTTCTGAGTGACTCTTGTACGACGCTTTGGGGAATATATCTTCCAGAATCTAGCATTAGATTTAGGAGCTTATTTTTATTCCATTTCCTATCCTGAAAAGTCTGTCTTGCAGAATTGACTAAAATTAATATTCACATTAATTCTTAATTCTTTTGCAATTCTTTTTGTCATTTTTTTTTCACCTATTTTTTTTCTTCTTCTGCCCCCGTGACCCAGTCACCATTTTTTTTAAATGTCTTAACCTAATTATTGTTAATTATCTTAAAATAATTATTGTTCATGTTAAAATAGTTAATGTTTATGAATTTATAAATATTATTGTAATGTGTAACTAAAGTTATATAGATTGTTCTGTGAATGTGATTTCAAAGTCTAGATCAGGGATCCTCAAATCTGGACCTCGAGATCCACTTTCCTGCAGAGTTTAGCGCTAACCTTAATCAACACACCTGAGCATGCTAATCAGTGTCAATCAATGTCTTTGGGATCATTCGAAAATGGCAGACAGGTGACTTTATCAGGGTTGGAGCTAAACTCTGCAGTGCATTGGACCTCCAGGGTAAGATTTGAGGAAGGGGGGTCTAGATGATTCGGATTAACCCTTTAACTGCCGTATCCTTTAAAACCTGACTGCCAGAGGGCTATTGTGAATGCATGTGCCCGCTGGGCACAATTTACCTGATGCCACAGAGGTGGCGTTGCACTGATGGCTTGAGCCCTCCATCGCTGCTTGCAGCTATATTTATTATTATTATTTATTTTTTTCTAACGTTACAGGGGCTTTTGGGGCCCTTAACATGCTTAAAAAGTCTTGAAAATTGACACACACATTGGAACCTGCGGCCATTAGGGCCGGGCAGAGACTGATACACGGGCGTGGCACAGGGGCTCTACAGCGCCCCCTGGAATATGGAGGGCCATATATCATACATACTTGTACGTAGACACACGAAACTCGGTACACATATAGAACTCATCAATACAAACAACTTTCGTATTACATATCATAGGCTCCACCCAACAGGAAGTTGGCTATTTAGGGTTTATTATTCATATTTGTCGTCAAAGTTGTGGGGGCTTTTGGAGTCCTTAACATACTCAAAAACTCTTGAAAATTTGCACACTCTTTGGAAACTGTGGCCTTTAGGAGCCTGCAGAGGTTGGGACCCGGGCGTGGCACAGGGGCTCTACGGCGCCCCCTGGAACACAGTCAGAAATGTTGATGCATAGCTCACACATACTTGCACGTATTAATATGAAACTCAGTGCACATATAGATCTCATTGTGCCAAACAACTTGCGTATTGCATGTCATAGGCTCCGCCCAACAGGAAGTCAGCTATTTAGAGTTATATAAAAAGCGCATGCTCTGGAATTTGATATACTTGTCATAGGTTTTTTTACTCGATTGCCACCAAACTCGGTCAACATGATCTCAAGACATTGGGGATGAAAAATTGCCAGGGGATTTTTGATATCTCGAACGGTTTGCTCGTAGCGAGGCGTTGAATTTATGGCGAGAATTGAGAAACAGGAAGTGTCTAATACCATCCACATACATTTCCTAATTTTAATCAAACTTCATCAGATTATTCATTGTATGATGTCGATCGCATATATGTGACTATTAGGAGTCAAAGTTATAGCGCCACCAACTGGCAGCAGGAAGTGTGTCATTTTCAAAATGCTTTGAATTCAGCATCTTATTTTTACTCGATTTGCTTCAAACTTCATCAGAATAATGTTAAAACACAGCCGATATAAATCTGCTGGGGGGATATTGATATCTAAAAATATTGTTGCCGTGGCAACATGTCAAACTGGAATACTTCTCAGGTGATTTTGAGGCATATAACATGCTTAGAATTTCATTAAACTCAGAACACATATCAGTATTAGTGACAGCTAGACACTGGCAAAAGTTCATAAGAGGGCGTGGAAGAGGCACTCTATAGCGCCACCTTTTGTCAAAAGTGGGGGGGTTAGTTTTAGCCACAGACACCAAACTCAGTACAAAAAATTGTTCTTATCAAGACGGACAACTTTCTAATTCATAGTCATCAGCTACGACCAACAGGAAGTCGGCTATTTTGATTTGAATGTGGATTGTTTTTTACATTTAGCTGTGAATTAATGCATACTGCTCAGAGGAGAGTAACACTATACACACCAAACTTTGTCTACATGTTGAAAAAACATTGAGGAACTTAAATTGTGAATGGGTTTTGGATAGCTTGGATGGTTTTGTCGTGGTGATTTTTTTAAATGACAGTAAAGATGGAATTATTAATTTTCCTGCATTTTTAAATTCCAAACACTTCAAAACCTTTTTTCATACAGAAAAAAAAGTTATTCTGAGTAAATATGCATAGTTTCATGACTTTACAACACTGTATGGATAACAGAAAATTAAAAAACTGTCAGACATCTCATCTCACTCTGTCCCTCTGTTTGAGTGTGTGTGCTTAGACTTCCATTGTCTGAGAGAAATAGCGCCCCTAGGTCAAAACTAACGAATTTATTCTTGTTTAAGAGCTTTTTAAAATAAATTATTGCCATAAATGCACACAGTACATCCATTATAACACAACACGAGCTAAATGCAGGTGTTTGTGACCCGTTTAAGTGTGCAAGACTATTTGAAAGCGCGACTGGCAGAATAACATATATCTCTCGAGCTGCAGGATTCTGCCTTTCGTCATACGAACGAACACATCACGGACAAGATTATTTCAAAATACACATAGCTTGGCTAATATAAACGAAAACAGCCACGTGAACATAAACTGTTGAGAAATAAATCTGAAGTGGATCTACTGGATTTTAATATTAAGTGACCGCATATACCAGCTGCTTCTGTCTTCAATTTTAATCTATATAAAAAATTTAACTCATTCATCTTGGCTGCTTTTTTAATGTGTTTACGTATTTATTTATTATTTTGCTCTAACAAGACTTAATCTATATTTAATTAAATAAATTACATTTTATTTTACATTAGATTTTTCCATTTCTGCATCTAAACGCCTAAAAACCTAAAACATGCTCTATTATACTATTGTTAGCAATTTTATTTATCGTCCAATTTATCTGGTGTACACACTTTTCTTTTCATAATAAACTTGTTTGTTAGATTATACACAGTTAAAGTGGTCTATAATAAATATTGACAGGTTTTATTCAAGCTGTTTAGAATGATTGCCTTAGGCTAATTTTTTAAAATGTAAATCCCCAAAAAAAAAAAAAATTAAATTAAATAAAAAAAAAAAGAATAACTTGTACTTTTTTATACATTTTGTATAGTTTCATAGTTTATGCATTATAGTTATAAAAACAAACAAATTTAGCCACTCACATAGAAATCTTAGGCCTTATCCTTTTCTGACAGTTTTAGGGATTTTTACAAATCCTACAAAACCTTATTTGTGCTGCAAATAATAATTTCAAATTAATTTGATACTGACCTCTGACATCCTGTGACATGATATTTATTTGAATTTACATAATCTCATGGATGTAACATTAAATCTGTTCAGCTCACAGATCAAGACTAAGCTGTAATGCAAGCAGAACTTTTACAAATGCTTGTAGGTCAATAAAATCATTACAAAACACTTACAAATCATTTAAGGGATTTGATAACACTGTAAAATAATGTCTAATTTGTTAACATTAGCAAATGCATTGAGAACACTTTATATTAACTGCACTCATTAGTAAATAGTCAGTTCATGCTTCATAAAGCCTTGTCCCAATATTAATAGTCAGTAGTAAGCAGTTTATAAATACAGCTATAAATAGCTTGTTCTTGGTTTATAAGCACATTTATTAAAAAGGAGAGTAAATGGTCAGTTATCTTCCTATGAAAAATAAAAAAATAAAAATAAACAAACAACAACACTGATTGATACAGAACTCAGAAATGTTATTGTGGATTTATGATAAACTCAGCCTGTAAATGAATTCATTCTCCTCCAAGAAGACACAATTAGTTCACACCAAACTATTTTAACATGAAGCCATACTGAAGATGTTAAATTGCGAATGGGTTTAGGATACCTTAAATGGTGTGGCCATAGCGATTTATTAAAGTAACATAAAAAAATAAAATAGTTATTTTACTATATCTTTAAAAATTTTAATTCCAACTCTTCATAATATTTTATATACGTAGAAGTCATCATTTGAAGGAAGCACAGTAAGTTTCATAGCTTTATCATTTTCAAGAGCCAGCATACAATTAAAACTATCATAACATATAAATCAAGCTTGCAATTCTTAGTACCAATAATGGCCACCAGATGGAGCTATAGGATTACTTTTAAATAATTATTGTAGAACCAAGTATGATTTAAATCATTTATAGAAATCTTTCAAAGAAAAATAATATGAATTTTATGTATTTTACTGATAAAATGACCCTCACTTAATTAGAATAACAAGCTGAAGTATTGTGAACTGTATATTAAGAATAATTCTTTATAGGCTTTATGGACAGATACGTTTTGAGTGACTCTTGAAGGATCAGCACCACATCCTCTTTTACCACTGTTTAAAGAATTTATCTTACAGTACAGGTGCGGATGAATTTTGAATAGCTTGAATGGTTTTGTCGTGGTGATTTTTTGAAATAACAGTAAAAAAGTAACCAGTAAATGTCTTTTATTTTTTTTAAGTGGAGCTTCTAAACACTTCAAAAAAATGTACACATAGAAGACAAGTCATTCTGAGGAAATATGCATAGTTTCATGACTATACAACACTATATGGATGATAGAAAATTAAAAAACTATCATACATCTGATGTCACTCTGTCCCTCTGTCACTGTGAGTAATGTGTGTGTGTGTGTGTGTGTGTGTGTGTGTGTGTGTGTGTTAAGTGAATTAGGTGTGAAACTATCAGGGAGCATTTAGTCTCCAGTGCCAACATTTTACAGAACTGCCACTTTCCTGGAGTCTCAGAATTACAATGTGTCAGGTTCTGAGAAATCAAAGATTCCAAAAAATGATTTAATTAGAATACCATGAAGTATTGTGAAATACTATATATTAAGACTTTATTTATAGGCTTTATGAACAGATTAGAGTGACTTGTGAAGGACCAGCACCACCTCCTCTTGTCCGATGGTTTGAGGAATATATCTTCCAGAATCCGGGATTAAGATTTAGGAGCTCATTTTTATTCCACCTCCTTTCCTGAAAGTCTGTCTTGCAGAATTGACTAAAAATTAATCTTCACATTAATTCCTAATTATTTTGCAATTATTTTTGTCAGTTCTTTTTGACCTGTTTTTTTCTTCTTCTTCTTTTCTGACCTCATGACCCAGTCAGCATTTTTGTACAATGGTCAAGTCTTAACTTATCCATTTCTGTATTGCATTTGTGTTTGATATTTCTCATGGGTATTTCATAATTTTCGACTTTGAGTTAAAACAGTTTGAGTTAAAACTCTTTTTTAGCGCATTTCATCTGTAAAAGAAAACATGCCTAATAATTCTGCACATGAATATAAGGAGTTTTTCTCTTCCAGCTTTCCTGGACTATTGTATAGCACTCATAAATTATTAAATAAAAAATAATGGTAGTTATTAAGATTGATATGGTTTGGAATTGGTAAAATGTGCTTGGAAAAAAATCACAATAAAACAATGTTTTAATGTTTAAGTTTGGAATATTAACTGACATGAATGAATGCTATATAAATATTGTTCATGTTAACATAATGTTTATAAATGAAATCTTATTGTAAAGTGTTACTAAATATATATATATATATATATATATATATATATATATTGTTCTGTGAATGTGATTTTAAAGTCTAGATGATTCGGATTAACCCTTTAACCGCCATATCCTTTAAAACCTCACTGCCATAGGGATATTGTGAATGCATGTGCCCGCTGGGCACAGTTTACCTGATGCCACCGGGGTGGCGATGGCATTTGTAGCTTGAGCCCGCCATCGCTGCTTGCAGCTATATTTAGGGCTCAAGCCCGAAGGGGCGAAGAGCCCTATTGTTCTTCTAAGGATTATTCTTCTTCTTCTTATTATTTTTTTTATTTTTTATTAAACCGTCCGGGGGTTTTTGGAGGCCTTAACATGCTCAAAAACTCTTGAAAATTGGCACACACATTGGAATCTGCGGCCATCAGGACGCCACAGAGACTGGGACCCGGGCGTGGCACAGGGGCTCTACTGCGCCCCCTGGAACACAGTCAGAAATCTTGAACCATAGCTCACACAAACTTTCATGTATTTATATGGAACTCAGTACACTTATAGATCTCATTGAGCCAAACAACTTTCGCACTCTATGTCATAGGCTCCGCCCAACAGGAAGTCAGCTATTCAGGGCTGTTTATAAAAAGCATGCTCTGGAATTTGATATACTTGTCATAGGTTTTTTACTTGATTGCCACCAAACTCGGTCAACATGATCTCAAGACATTGGGGATGGAAAATTGCGAGGGGATTTTTGATATCTCGAACAGTTTGCCCGTGGCGAGGCGTTGAAATTATGGCGAGAAATGAGAAACAGGAAATGTCTAATAACATCCACATACATTTCCTGAATTTGATCAAACTTCATTGGTTTGTTCGTTGTATGATACTGATCGCATATATGTGACTATTAAGAGTCAACATTATAGCGCCACCAACTGGCAGCAGGAAGTGTGTCATTTTCCAAATGCTTTGAATTCAGCATCTTATTTTTACTCTATTTACTTAAAACTTCATCAGAATAATGACAAAACACGTCCGATGTAAATCTGTTGTGGGGATATTGATATCTGATATAGTGTTGCCATGGCAACGTGTCAAACTTGAATGTTCTGTTATGGTGAGTTTGAGGCAGACAACAAGCTCAGATTTACATGAAACTCAAAACACATATCAGTATTAGTGATAGCTAGACAATGGCAAAAGCTTTTAAAAGGCTGTGAAGGAGGCACTCTATAGCGCCACCTTTTGTCAAAAGTGGGGGGGGGGGTAGTTTTAGCTACAGACACCAAACTTGGTACATAAATTGTTCTTTTCAAGACGGACAACTTTGTAATTCACAGTCATCAGCTACGACCAACAGGAAGTCGGCTATTTTGATTTGAATATTTAAATTGAGCTCTGATTTAATGCATACTCCTCACAGGAAATGTTAACTATACCCACCAAACTTTGTCTACATGTTACAAAAACATTGAGGAACTTAAATTGCGAAAAGATTTTGGTTAGCTTGAACGGTTTTGTCGTGGTGATTTTTTGAAATGACAGTAAAAAGGGAATCATTAATTGTCTTGTATTTTTAAATTGCAGCTTCCAAACACTTAAAAAAAATTCATACAGAGATCAAATCATTCTGAAGACATATGCATAGTTTCATGACTTTACAACACTGTATGATTAAAAGAAAATTTAAAAACTGTCAGACATCTCAACTCACTCTGTCCCTCTGTTTGAGGAATGTATGTGTGCTGACTGAGTGTGTGTGTGTGTGTGTGTCTGTGAGTGGGGGATGGGCATGAGCTGAGTGGCAGACACAATGAGAGAGAGAAAGAGAGAGAGAGAGACTTAATCATCTCTTTAATCACCAGAAAAAAAAAAAGTATTTTAAATTGTTATTTTTTGTTGCTTTTGCTAACATTGCTGTTTTCATTACAGCTTAAGAAATCTCTTAGGCCTTATCCTTTTCTGACAGTTTCAGGAATTAAAAACAAAATTCTAAAAATACTTATTTGTGCTGCAAATAATAATTCCAATCTCATTTGATACTGACCTATTCCATCCTGTGACATGACATTTATCTTAATTTACATAATCTCATGGATGTAACAGTAAAACTGTTCAGCTCACAGATGACAACTAAGCTGTAATGCAAACAGAACTTTCACAAATGCTTATAAGTCATTAAAGGATTGTATAACACTGTAAAATAATGTCTAATTTGTTAACATTAGTAAATGCATTGGTAACACTTTATAATAACTGCACTCATTAGTAAATAGTAAGTTCATGCTTTATAAAGTCTTGTCCCAACCTAAATAGTCATTAATAAGCAGCTTATAAATACAGCTATAAATAGCTTGATCTTGGTTTATAAGCACATTTATTAAAAAGGAGAGTAAAGGGTCAGTTATCTTCCTATGAAAAATAAAAAAATGAAAATAAACAAACAACAACACAGATTGATACAGAACTCAGAAATTTTATTGTGGATTTATGATCAAATCAGCCTGTAAATTAATCATACTCCTCCAAGAAGACACAAGTAGTTCACACCAAACTTTTTCAACATGATGCCAATATACTGAAGATGTTAAATTGCAAATGGGTTTAGGATACCTTAAATAGTGTGGCCATACCGATTTATTAAAGTAACATAAAAAAATACAATAGTTATTTTACTGTATCTTTAACATTCTTCATTCCAACTCTTCATAATTTTTATATACGTAGAAGTCATCATTTGAAAGAAGCACAGTCAGTTTAATAGCTTTATCATTTTCAAGAGCCAGCATAGAATTAAAACTATCAGAACATATAAATCAAGCTTGCAATTCTTAGTACCAATAATGGCCACAAGATGGAGCTATAGGATTACTTTTAAATAATTATTGTAGAAACAAGTATGATTTAAATCATTTATAGAAATCTTTCAAAGAAAAATAATATGTATTTTACTGATAAAATGACCCTCACTTAATTAGAATAATATGCTGAAGTATTGTGAAATACTGTGTATTAAGAATAATTATTTATAGGCTTTATGGACAGATAAGTTTGGAGTGACTCTTGAAGGATCAGCACCACATCCTCTTTTACCACTGTTTAAAGAATTTATCTTACAGAACAGGTGCGAATGAATTTTGGATAGCTTGAATTGTTTTGTCGAGGTGATTTTTCGAAATAACAGTAAAAAAGGAACCAGTAAATGTCTTTTATTTTTTTAAGTGCAGCTTCTAAACACTTCAACAAAATGTACACATAGAAGACAAGTCATGCTGACGAAATATGCATAGTTTCATGACTATACAACACTATATGGATGATTGAAAATTAAAAAACTACCATACATCTGATGTCACTCTGTCCCTCTGGGTAATGTGTGTGTGTGTGTGTGTGTGTGTGTGTGTGTTTGTGTGTTAAGTGTGTGTGTGTGTTAAGTGTGTTTGCTGAGTTTGTGTGAATGTGTGGGAGAGGGGATGGGCTTGGTGTCAGAGAGAGAGAGAGAGAGAGAGAGAGAGGGAGGGAGACTTAATCATCTCTTTAATCACCAGCAGAAAAAAAGCAATTTGGTGTTGTTGTTGTTTTTTCATCATTACAGCTTAAGAAATATCTTAGGCCTCAACATCAACTGTTGCTAGCCTACTCCCAAAATTAATAGTCATTAGTAAGCATTTTATAAATACAGCTATAATTAAATTGTTCATGGTTTATATGCACATTTATTTTGAGGAGATTAAAGGCTGTAATCTTCCTAAAAAAAAATAAAAAGAATAAAAAGAAAAAAATAAACAAACACAGAACTCAGAAACATTTATTTCAAGATGCAATAAAAGAAAACTGTACACTATATATACAATTGCATAAGTTTATATTTAATTTTTTTTATCAAGTGTACAGCTAATAATAATAATAATAATAATAATAATGCATTTTATGTAAGGCGCCTTTCAAACCACTCAAGGTCACCATACAACAAGTAACAACAGTAACAATATTAAAACAAAAAAATAACAGCAAATAACAATGTCAATAAAAAAACACAATAATATTAGAATAGCACAACATAGTGTGGAATACTATATTAAGACTTTATATATAGGCTTTATGAACAGATAGGTTTTGAGAGATTCTTGAAGTACTAGCATCACCTCCTATTGTACGACGGTTTGAGGAATATATCTTCCAGATAGTACCGCCGCTCCCTATATGCAGAATACGCAGTCTTCGTAGGGCACCAACTCCCAGAGGGGGCACCATCCCAGTAGCTCAAAAAAAATAAAACATGCGCCATTCTCCCATCCGCGCTCGCGACCGCTCGGACATTTGCGGATGAATGTTCGTAATTGATGGATGGACATCTATGCCCGGGTAAAATACATCAGCAATCCGGCACAGAGAAAAGAAAAATAAAGTAAAAAACAAAACAAAAACAGGCATAAAGTTGGCTTGACATTGGACATTCGAGAGTCTCAAATTTAGGGACCGTCTCTAAAGTTACATGTGATATTGTTATACACTTTTCTAACATCAGTAGCATTTGAAGAGAATGACTTAAGCCGCGTTTCCACCGCAGGATCTTTACCCAGGAACTAGGGACTTTGGCCTGGTACTTGGTGTGTTTCCACCGCAGGAACCAGGAACTAAATAAAGTTCCGGGTAAAAAAATGCCCCTCAGAAAGTCCCTGCTGGCGAGGTGGTACTTTTTCAAAGTTCCGGAACTTTTGGGGGCGGGACTTTGGCGCTAAACATTCTGATTGGTTGAGTTCAACCACCATTTATTCGGATCATTTTCAAATATTACTGTTATTGTGTCATTAAATGTAATTTTAAAAGTATTTCAGGCGAGAATGTAGTTGTTTAAAACTCAAATCTATGGTTTATTTATAAAGACAGCACCTATTTAAAAATGTATTTCACCGATCTCGTAGACGGTGAGCTCCACTCGATCAGCGGAAGCTCAGTTCTCATGTATCCGCAGAGAGCAGCCTCATCTCGGACAGATCTTCTGATATGTGCCGCTGGCTCTGATGTCTCTTTAGTGGTTAAACATAACATAATTCAGCTGCGGGGTAAATCTAACAGGTTTTCTTTGGTCTGTATTCAATTTATCTATATGTTAAAATGAAAATAAAATATTATAATATAATATTATAAATATAATATTTCGTTTCATTGTAATGGCTGCATATACACATATCCCTGAACTAAGTACATTTCTGCAGCTGTTATTATGCTTAAATGAAACCAAAGGAGGCAGTGTTATTTTATATCCTATTTCGTTTTATTGTAAATATACAGAGAGGAAAATTACAGGATTCGCGTAGTCGCTGACATCACACTCCCCAGTCGAATGCACGAAGTCAGAACTAACTACCAATGATGCACGTCCAAAATCAGCATACCTTTTTTTTTTTTTTTTTTTTTTAATCAGCGGCTCTTTGTATTGAGAAACGCGCAGACCTACGTCACCAGTCTATTTGCCTAATCTACCCGGTACTTTACACCGCGGTGGAAACGCAGAAAGCAACGGGTCTGGGGGGAAAAAAGTTCCTGGGAAAAAAAGTTCCTGGTACAAATGTTCCGGGTAATTTCGGTGGAAACGCGGCATTACAGTCATAAAAACAACTGTAATTGTTCATCTAGGTGACAGCTATAATGCACCATTAAATTGAATGTTTGATATTTATTAAAACAAACTGTAAGTCATATGTAAATTATGCTACTTTTTCACATGAGCTCAAAAGCAAATTTGAAGCTCAATAGCATTTGAGGAGAAAGACTTGCAGTCATAAACCAATTGTAATGTGTTCATTTAGGTGTCAGCTACGATGCACAACTTATACATTTTTTATATATATTAAAATAAAGTGTTACTAAAGTTATATATATTGTTCTGTGTATGTGATTTCAAAGTCTAGATGGGTCGGATTAACCCTTTAACTGCCATATCCCTTAAAATTTGATTGCCAGAGGGTTACTGTAAATGCTTATGCCCGCTGGGCACAGTTTTCCCGATGCCACCGGGGTGGTGTTGCACTGACGGCTTGAGCCCGCCATCGCTGCTTGCAGCTATATATGGCGAGGCGTGGAACTTATGGCGAGAAATGAGGAACAGGAAATGTCTAATAACATCCACATACATTTCCTGAATTTGATCAAACTTCATGGGTTTGTTCGTTGTATGATACTGATTGTATATATGTGACTATTAAGAGTCAACGTTATAGCGCCACCAACTGGCAGCAGGAAGTGTGTCATTTTCCAAATGCTTTGAATTCAGCATCTTATTTTTACTCGATTTACTTAAAACTTCATCAGAATAATGACAAAACACGGCCGATGTAAATCTGTTGTGGGGATATTGATATCTGATATAGTGTTGCCATGGCAACGTGTCAAACTTGAATGTTCTGTTATGGTGAGTTTGAGGCAGACAACAACCTCAGATTTACATGAAACTCAAAACACATATCAGTATTAGTGATAGCTAGACAATGGCAAAAGCTTTTAAAAGGGCGTGAAGGAGGCACTCTATAGCGCCACCATTTGTCAAAAGTGGGGGGGTTAGTTTTAGCTACAGACACAAAACTTGTTACATAAATTGTTCTTATCAAGACGGACAACTTTCTAATTCACAGTCATCAGCTACGATCAACAGGAAGTCAGCTATTTTGATTTGAATGTGGATTTTTTTTTTACATTTAGCTGTGAATTAATGCATACTGCTCAGAGGAGAGCAACACTATACACACCAAACTTTGTCTACATGATGCCAAAACATTTTAAACAACTTAAATTGCCAATGGATTTTAGATAGCTTGAACGGTTTTGTCTTGGTGATTTTTTTAAATGACAGTAAAAATGGAATTATTAATTGTCCTGCATTTTTAAATTCCAAACACTTCAAAACCTTTTTTCATACAGAAAAAAAGTCATTCTGAGTAAATATGGATAGTTTCACAACTTTACAACACTGTATGGATAACAGAAAATTAAAAAACTGTCAGACATCTCATCTCACTCTGTCCCTCTGTTATGTGCTTCAGACTTCCATTGTCTGAGAGAAACAGCGCCCCTACAGGTTCAATTCCCGGACTTTTACTTTCACTTTTAAATTGGTTAAAATACAAATAAATACTTAGATTTAATTCACACTGACAAGCTAAACCAACATATCTGATTATTACCGGGTCAGGGCTCATTAATAATTGATGTATGGTCAGTGATACGTGAGAAACAGGAGAGATGAATCACCGCTCTGAGCATGAGCGTGTGGAATGACGAGCTCAGAAAAAACGAGTTTATTCTTGTTTTATAGCTTTTACAAATAAAATATTGCAGCGATATTACACAATTCACCAATTAAAACACACCAAGAGCTAAATTCAGATGTTTTTGAACTGTTTGTGTAAAAATTAAATATTTGCGGCTGCCTATCTGAAATCACCGCTCCGATCAGCGCATAGTGTTACGAGCTGAAAACAAACGAATTTATTCTTGTATAAGAGCTTTTTTAAATAAAATATTGCCACCAATGCACACAATACACCGATTATAACACAACAAGAGCTAAATGCAGGTGTTTGTGACCCGTTTAAGTGTGCAAGACTATTTGAAAGCGCGACTGGCAGAATAACATTTCTCTTGAGCTGCAGGTTTCTGCCTTTCGTCGTACGAACGAACACATCACGGACAAGATTATTTCAAAATAGCTTGGCGAATATAAACGAAAACAGCCACGTGAACATAAACTGTTGAGAAATAAATCTGAAGTGGATCTACTGGATTTGAATATTAAAGTGACCACATTTACCACTTGCTTCTGTCTTCAATTTTAATCTATATAAAAAAGGAAACTCATTCGACTTGGCTGGTTTTTTAATGTGTGCGTATTTATTTATTTACCTTTTTATACATTTTGTATAATTTCATAGTTTGTGTATTACAATTATAAAAACAAAAATAAATTTAGCCACTCACATATAAATAGCTTAGGCCTTATCCTTTTTCTGACAGTTTTAGGGATTTTTAAAAATCCTAAAAAAAACCTTATTTGTGCTGCAAATAATAATTTCAAACTCATTTGATACTGACCTATGACATCCTGTAACATTATATTTATTTGAATTTACAAAATCTCATGGATGTAACAGTAAATCTGTTCAGCTCACAGATCAATACTAAGCTCTAATGCAAGCAGAACTTTCACAAATGCTTATGAGTCATTTAAGGATTTGATAACTGTAAAATAATGTCTAATTTGTTAACATTAGCAAATGCATTGATAACATTTTATAATAACTGCACTCATTAGTAAATAGTCAGTTCATGCTTTATAAAGCCTTGTCCCAATATTAATAGTCAGTAGTAAGCAGTTTATAAATACAGCTATAAATAGCTTGTCCTTGGTTTATAAGCACATTTATTAAAAAGGAGAGTAAAGGGTCAGTTATCTTCCTATGAAAAATAAAAGATAAAAATAAACAAACAACAACACAGATTGATACAGAAATCAGAAATTTTATTGTGGATTTATGAAAAAATCAGCCTGTAAATGAATTCATACTCCTCCTCATACTACTCCATACTCCTTTTTCAACATGATGCCAATATACTGAAATTGTGAATGGGTTTAGGATAGCTTAAATGGTGTTGCCATAGAGATTTATTAAAGTAACATAAAAAATACAATAGTTATTTTACTATATCTTTAAAATGTTTCATTCTAACTCTTCATAATTTTTTATATAAGTAGAAGTCATCATTTGAAGGAAGCACAGTAAATTTCATAGCTTTATCATTTTCAAGAGCCAGCATAAAATTAAAACTATCATAACTTATAAATCAAGCTTGCAAGGATTACTTTTAAATAATTATTGTAGAAACGAGTATAATTTAAATCATTTATAGAAATCTTTCAAAAAAATAATATGAATTGTATGTATTTTACTGATAAAGTGACCCTCACTTAATTAGAATAACAAGCTGAAGTATTGTGAACTGTATATTAAGAATAATTCTTTATAGGCTTTATGGACAGATACGTTTTGAGTGACTCTTGAAGGTTCAGCACCACATCCTCTTTTACCACTGTTTAAAGAATTAATCTTACACAACAGGTGTGAATGAATTTTGGATAGCTTGAATGGTTTTGTCGTGGTGATTTTTTGAAATAATAGTAAAAAAGGAACCAGTAAATGTCTTTTTATTTTTTTAAAGTGCAGCTTCTAAACACTTCAAAAAAAAATGTACACATAGAAGACAAGTTATTCTGAGGAAATATGCATAGTTTCATGACTATACAACACTATATGAATGATAGAAAATTAAAAAACTATCATACATCTGATGTCACTCAGTCCCACTGTCACTGTGGGTAATGTGTGTGTGTGTGTGTGTGTGTGTGTGTGTGTTGTCAGTTCTTCTTGACCTGCTTTTTTCTTCTTCTTTTCTGACCTCATGACCCAGTCAGCATTTTTTGTACAATGGTCAAGTCTTAACTTATCAATTTCTGTATTGCATTTGTGTTTGATATTTCTCATGGGTATTTCATAATTTTCGACCTTACAGTTTGAGTTAAAACTCTATTTTAGCGCATTTCATCTGTAAAAGAAAACATGCCTAATAATTCTGCACACATGAATATAAGGGCCCTATTTAAACGATCTGAAACGCAAGTGTCAAAGCGCGAAGCGCAAGTAACTTTGTGGGCGGGTCTCGGCGCTGTTGCTATTTTCCCGGCGGGATAAATGGCTCTTGCGCCCGGCGCAAATCTAAAATGGGTTGGTCTGAAGTAGCTTCATTATTCATAGGTGTGGTTTGGGCGTAACGTGAAATAAACCAATCAGAGCGTCATCCAACATTCCCTTTAAAAGCAGGTGCGCAAGTTCCATTATGGATTGCTATTATGGCGTATTTACCAGGCGCACGCCAGGAGCGGTTCACAGCCGAGGAGACTGATGTTCTTGTAAGAGCAGTGAAAGACAGAGAAGTTGTGTTGTATGAGGATGGGAGAAACCCACCCAAAATAGCGTCATGATTTCCGTCATCTCATGTGTTAATATTTTTTTAGTGTAACAATTTATGATTTGCAAAAATAACTGTTGCATCTGTGTAGATTACATGAGCAAAGTGTATGCGCGTTGTGCACGCTATACATTATGGTCAAGCATGCGCCCTTAAAACAACATAATGAACACGCGTTTGACTTTAGACTAGGTTTTTTCTGGTCAGTGGCGCAATTGTTTAATGGAACAGCAAAATAGCACCAGGGATTGTTTGCGCCGGAACAAGCCTCCTTTTTTGCGCTGAACCGCCCAGGGAGCGCAAGTTCATTCACTAGTTTAGCGACGTTCTTCTGTGGAGGGAAAAGCGCGCTTTGCGCAGGTGCAAAATAGGAATGACACATGCGTCGGTGTACAAAGTCAATTGCGCTGGGTGCAAGATAGGGCCCAAGGAGTTTTTCTCTTCCAGCTTTCCTGGACTATTGTATAGCACTCATAAATGATTAAATAAAAAATAATGGTAGTTATTAAGATTGATATGGTTTGGAATTGGTAAAATGTACTTGGAAAAAAATCACAATAAAACAATGTTTTCATGTTTAAGTTTGGAATATTAACTGACATGAATGAATGCTATATAAATATTGTTCATGTTAACATAATGTTTATAAATAAAATCTTATTGTACAGTGTTACTAAAGTTTTATATATATATATATATATATATATATATATATATATATATATATATATATATATATATATATATACATATATTTACATATACATATACATATATATATATATATATATATATATATATATATATATATATATATATATTGTTCTGTGAATATGATTTTAAAGTCTAGATGATTCGGATTAACCCTTTAACTGCCATATCCTTTAAAACCTCACTGCCAGAGGGATATTGTGAATGCATGTGCCCGCTGGGCAAAGTTTACCTGATGCCACGGGGGGGTTATGGCATTGGTGGCTTGAGCCCGCCATCGCTGCTTGCAGCTATATTTTTTTTTATTTTTTTTAAACCTTCCGGGAGTTTTGGGGGGCCTTAACATGCTCAAAAACTCTTGAAAATTGGCACACACATTGGAATCTGTGGCCAACAGGACGCCACAGAGACTGGGACCCGGGCATGGCACAGGGGCTCTACAGCGCCCCCTGGAACACAGTCAGAAATCTTGAACCATAGCTCACACACACTTTCATGTATTCATATGAAACTCAGTACACTTATAGATCTCATTGAGCTGAACAACTTTCACGCTTTATGTCATAGGCTCCGCCCAACAGGAAGTCAGCTATTCAGGGCTGTTTAAAAAAAGCATACTCTGGAATTTGATATACTTGTCATAGGTTTTTTACTTGATTGCCACCAAACTCGGACAACATGATCTCAAGACACTGGGGATGAAAAATTGCCAGGGGATTTTTGATATCTCGAACGGTTTGCCCGTGCCGTGGCGTTGAAATTAGGGGCAAAAAAATAGAAACAGGAAATGCCTAATAACATCCACATACATTGCCTGAGTTTGATCAAACTTCATTGGTTTGTTCGATGTATGATACCGATCGTTTATATGTGACTATTAAGAGTCAATGTTCGAGCGCCACCAACTGGAAGCAGGAAGTGAGTCATTTTCAAAATGCTTTGTATTCAGCATCTTATTTTTACTCGATTTGCTTCAGAATTCATCAGAATAATGACAAAACACGGACGATGTAAATCTGTTGTGGGGATATTGTAATATAGTGTTGCCATGGCAACGTGTCAAACTTGAATAATCTGTTATGGTGAGTTTGAGGCAGAAAACAAGCTCAGATTTACATGAAACTCAATACACATATCAGTATTAGTGATAGCTAGACAATGGCAAAATCTTTTAAAAGGGCATGAAGGAGGCACTCTATAGCGCCACCTTTTGTCAAAAGTGTGTGGGGGGGGGGTAGTTTTAGCTAAAGACACCAAACTTGGAACATAAATTGTTCTTATCAAGACGGACAACTTTCTAATTCACAGTCATAAGCTACGACCAACAGGAAGTCGGCTATTTTGATTTGAATTTGTATTTTTGAGATTTTACAGTTGTGAATTAATGCATACTCCTCAGAGGAAAAGTTCACTATACACACCAAACTTTTTCTACATGAAGAAAAAACATTGAGGAACATAAATTGCAAACAGATTTTGGTTAGCTTGAACGGTTTTGTCGTGGTGATATTTTGAAATGACAGTAAAAAGGGAAACATTAGTTGTCTTGTATGTATAAATTGCAGCTTCTAAACACTTCAAAGCATTTTTTTCATACAGAGATCAAATCATTCTGAGTGAATATGCATAGTTTCATGACTTTACAACACTGTATGGATAAAAGAAAATGTGAAAACTGTCAGACTTCTCAACTGACATGATCTCACTCTGGCCACTCTGTCTGTGTGAGGAAAGGGAGGGGGAGAGGGAGGGGGAGTGTGAGGGGGTTGGTGACTGTGAATTTTTGGTGACTGACAGTATGTGTGGACTATAGGGAGGGGCTGTCTGGCAGAGAGAGAGAGAGAGAGAGAGAGAGAGACCTAATCATCCCTTTAATAATCAGGAAAAAAAATATCTATTTTAAATTGTTATTGTTTTTGTTGTTGCTAATGGTGGTGCTTTTTTCCTTTCATTACAGGTTAAGAAATCTCTTAGGCCTTATCCTTTTCTGCCAGTTTTAGGGATTTAAAAACATCCTAAGTATCCTTATTTGTGCTGCAAATAATAATTTGCAACTAATGCAGTGAAAGAGGAAGTTGCAGTAACTCAGGCAAGCAATGTCCGATCTGCCCCAAACTTCACATGTTTGACTAGGGTCCTGTCCTAAATACATCAACATGCCTGTATTCGTTTATAGTCATAGCGCCACCTGCTGGCAACAGGAAGTGTCATGTTTAACACTTTTATGCACTATTTGTAACACATTAAAATATTCCATTGTGTGCTAATCATGCTAGAAATATTCTAAAACACGCTAGCAACACTTGCTATTACTAAAGGATGCTATTAATACTATGAAACATGAAGGTGTTGTAACTTATGCATACCAGCATTCCCAGTCTTACCCAAACTTCACATTTTATAAGAGTCCTGGCCTGAACACAACTAATGGCCAATATTCAACTATAAGTATAGAGCCACCTGCTGGCAACAGGAAATTACTTATTTTATACTAACTTAAACATGAGATGTCTGATCTGCCCGAAACTTTGCATGCTTAGTAAGAGTCCTGGCCTGAAGAGATTAACATGCCGATATTCAGTAGTAATCATAGCGCCACCTGTTTGCAGCAGGAAATGTGGCACAAATATTTACTATTTTATAAGCATATGGCCCAACGTTCACTGTTCCTCCTTTGGGCACCGGGTGGTGGTGAGCCCGGGTGCAAGGGCCCGTTCATCGCTGCTTGCAGCTTTATTTTTTTAATTCTATTTTGTTTATTATTAACAATGTTAAAACCATGTCTGAATTAACCTCAATTGGCACATGGGAATGGGTATTTATCTTTTTTTTTTTTTTTTTTCGGGTTTTAGAGAGCTTTTGATTGGTCAGATGATTTGATGAGAAGATGAGGTACGATGCAATTTAAAAAAAATTGTTGAGCCATTTTGGCAGAAGTAACGAACTGCAAGCTTTGAATTCCTATATTTTATCACTGTTTTGGAGCACAATGCCTTATAGATAACCTTAAGACTAACATATTGATACTAACACCCCCCCAAAAATTATTAATTTTGAGTTCATGGAGACTTTAAAATATGTCAGAGTGTTTTACACACTGGTCTGTTATTGTGGCGACATTTCCACACCCTGAAATATGATGCTGAAATGAAACAAACTATGACTGGTTATTTGAAATGTCCGTTAGACATTCTCATGGGTTTTGGTCAATGAAAGCTGCCATGGATTCCAGACCTTCAGCTACACGAGACTTGGTCAGATGCGATCTGTGAGGTCTTGCAAACATTGAAGAAAATTAACAAAGAATATTATTGTCTTTATTACCTTTCAAAAATAGTAAATTATTACATTACCAGAGTTTACAAATTGGTAAAGGTAAAAAACATATAACCTGCAGAAGATAAATAACTGTGTGTGTGTGTATAATATTTTTTGCTTTATCACAGATGCTTAAAGGCACAATATGAAAGATTGTTTTATTAAAATAACCAAAAATCATTAGAACAGTATATATATTTTTCTGACTAGTCTACTTAGGCTACATTATCCCAAATGTTTCGAAGAATGTTTAAATCATTCTTCGAAACAGCAACACTATAATCAGGCGGCCCAACCACGGGAGTTCCAGCGAGGAGACAATGTCCTGGTTCTGGTCCCTACGGTCGCCTGCAAGTTCTTGGCCACCTGGCAGGGGCCGTACACCATCACCGAAAAGGTTGGCCCCGTTACATACCGAGTGCGGCACCCTGGAAGATGGAGGAGGGACCAGCTTTATCACATTAACCTCCTGAAGCGCTGGGTCGGAACTGGGCCTCAGCTCTCGGCCTACACCAAAGCGACTCCCGTGGTTGTGGACATGGACCCTCAACTCTCTGCCGCTCAGAAGACCGAGTTGCAGCACCTGGTCAGTCAGTTTCCGGATGTGTTCTCCCCCCAGCCTGGGCGGACCCACGTCTTGAAACACGACGTCCACATGCCACCTGGAACCATCATCCGGCAGCGGCCCTACCGTGTCCCGGAGGCTCGGAGACACGCCCTCGAAGAGGAAGTACAGGAGATGCTGAGGTTAGGGGTAGTTGAAGCATCTCACAGTCCATGGTCCAGCCCCATCGTCATGGCTCCGAAGCCCGACGGCACCCTCCACTTCTGTAATGACTTCCGCCGCCTCAACGAAGTCTCCGAGTTCGACTGCTACCCCATGCCCCACGCTGATGAGCTGTTGGATCGTCTGGGAAGGGCCCGGTTTATATCAACCCTCGACCTCACGAAGGGATACTGGCAAGTCCCCCTCTCGGAACAGGCGGGAGGACCACCTGGACCACCATTGGGAGGACCACCTGGAGCGGCTGCGGAGGGTGCTACTGGAACTGCACCGGGCTGGCCTGACTGCCAACCCCCGGAAGTGTCACCTGGCCCTCTCGGAAGCAAAGTATCTGGGGTACCAGGTGGGTCGCGGCCTGATCAGACCTCAGGAGAAGAAGGTGGCAGCAATCCTCTCCGCGGCCCACCTCCAAGACGCAGGTATGGGCCTTTTTGGGGTTGGCAGGATATTACCGCTGCTTTATCCCTAACTTCTCCTCCTTAGCCTCTCCCCTGACAGATCTGACCAGGAAGGGGCAACCGGAGAAGGTCCCGCGGCCCACCTCCAAGACGCAGGTATGGGCCTTTTTGGGGTTGGCAGGATATTACCGCTGCTTTATCCCTAACTTCTCCTCCTTAGCCTCTCCCCTGACAGATCTGACCAGGAAGGGGCAACCGGAGAAGGTCCCGTGGACCCCCGAGACAGAGGCGGCGTTCCACCAGATAAAGGCAGACCTCACAACAGAGCCGGGTACTCTGAGCGCTCGACTTTAACTGCCCCTTCCTGGTGCAGACGGACACATCAGACAACGGGTTGGGAGCTACATAATTGATCTACATAAGCCGAAAGCTGACCCCCATGGAACAACGGTCCGCTACGGTGGAGAGGGAGGCGCTGCCTGTCAAGTGGGCAGTCCTGGAGCTCATGTATTACCTCCTCGGCCGCCCCTTCACTCTCATTACAGATCATGCCCCCCTGCAGTGGATGGCCCGGGCCAAGGAAACGAACGCGAGGGTGACGCGGTGGTTCCTGGTGCTCCAGGACTTCAACTTCACCGTGCAACATCGAGCGGGGACGGCCAATGCCAACGGACTCTCTCAGATTTGGGCAGCTTTCACAGGTCTGTCAGGGTCCACTCCCCGCCCTCCCCCAGTTTCCCCGCTTCTCCACAGGACTAGGACGACGCTTAGTGGGGGGGGGGGGGGGGGTGACACGTGTCCCGAGCTCTCATCAGCGTCTCCCGTCACACAGGAGAGCACAACGGACCCAGAACGCCACAGCACACAGAGCGCAGAGGAAGCCGAGCACCCCGCACCGGACCACCTCACCTCACCGCCTTCTGCCACAATATTTATTAATAAAATCCACCCTTCGGGGAACTCACCTGTACTTACTCGTCGTGTCCTTCACCCCGCAAACAATACTGAAAAGCAAGGGACCAAGAACTGAGCCCTGTGAGACACCAGTACAGTTCGGGGAACTGTACTGGTGAGTTCGGGGAACAGGTGAGTTCGGGGAACTCACCTGTACTTACTCGTCGTGTCCTTCACCCCGCAAACAATACTGAAAAGCAAGGGACCAAGAACTGAGCCCTGTGAGACACCAGTACAGACAGGGTCCACATCAGATCTGAAACCATCCATAAAAACAAATTGCGAGTGTGAGTGCGACCTGTAAAATATGACTTGAACAACTCAAGGGCAGTTCCAGAAACACTGAAGAGAGTTTCCAGTCTATTCAGCATATGGTCAACAGTGTCAAAGGCTGAACTAATATAGAGCAAAATGAGAATCGAGAGAGCGCCAGAATCAGAAGCCAAGAGTAAATCATTAACAACTTTAACCAGGGCTGTTTCAGTACTGTAAATTTTCCTAAACCCAGATTGAAGGGGCACAAACATATTGTTGATGGTTAGATGGTTGTGTAATTGAGAAGAAACAACCCCCTCTAAAATTTTAGCAATGAATGGAAAATGAGAAATTGGACGAAAGTTACTAAGATTGTTTGAATCACTATTTGGCTTTTTTAGCATGGGAGTGACAGCAGCAGTTTTAAGTGCTGTTGTTACAACACCAGTAGCGAAGGAGTCATTAATAATGAACAGGGCACAAATAACCAAAACAGGATTTAAATAAAGTAGAAGGCAGGGGTAAATCCAATATGCAAGTGGAACCTTTCATGCCAGATAACTGTGCACAAAGAGACTCAAAGGTGACTAAGGAAAAATTAAAGAATGGAGTACAGGAAAAACGTTCCAGTTTATGTTCCAGTTTGCAACATTCCACCTTCTTTGAATGTAAATTGTCATTATACCTCATACGTACATACATACAGTTAGCACTACAGATTAAACGCTATACACGGAATGTACAATATACTACACTGTACAATGTACTATTTGTCAAGTCAAGTCACCTTTATTTATATAGCGCTTTAAACAAAATACTTGCATCAAGGAGGCACGTGACGCATTAATGGCGGTGCAGCCTTGAAAAGACGCTCTCCACACCACTCGCATTTTTTCAGGTCTTTGAAGGAAAACCAAATGCTAAATTATGTGAAATCATCGAAAATGTCGACTCAGGCCACACTATCTCCCGAGCTGATCTGGATAGCGCCATTTTGGCCGGAGTGAAACAAGCCTTGAGCGAACAAAAGTCTGACTTAGACAGAATTGTCACTGTCGCTATCAAATCTGCTATAGATGATGTGCTGACGCCTCAGATTCTAGATCTGAAACATGAAATTGAAAATACCAGTAAAGCAAAAGCTCCAATCCGGAAACGACACTATACAGGTGGCTGTTCGTAAAGACAGGGATCAGATCAGTGATCTGAAATCAAAATTTGATGACATCACAATAAAAATCGCTGACATAGAAGCCCGCTGCAGAAGATCCAATGTACTGTTAGTCGGCCTCAGAGAAGGTGCTGAGGGAGATGACTGCATCGTAATTTGTAGCCTATTACAATCTTGAATCCTTTCCTATTCCAGCTATAAATATTTCCTTAGTAGTGGTTGGGATCACACCGCAATTGTGCAGTCACGGCTCTTGTAATTGTAGCCCTATTCCAGCCAGGGGATTCGTTATCTCCTCGTGGCTTGCAAATTGTATGTACATAGTTTCGTTTATGTTCATCTGTGTTTTGTTCATGGCATCAACTAATTTTAATGTACAAAATTTTCCAAATGGTTTTAGAGGCCTGGGCTTTTCTACACTTCACTTGTAATTTTACCTCCACAAGATATGTCTGCTTTTAATATTCTAAGTTGGAATGTGAGGGGTTTAAACTCACCAATAAAGCACACTCTTTGTTTGGAATTTTTGCGACAAAAAGATGTATCCATTGCGCTACTCCAAGAAACCCATTTAAAAGACGGAGCTGTTAATCGCTTTCAAAATAAATAGTATAAGATGTTGGCATGTTCATGTGCGCTTAACAAATATAAAGGTGTCTTAATCCTGTATAAGTGATCACTAAATTTATCTGTGGATTCAGTGGGGAAAGATGATTGTGGGTGGTTTCATATGCAGCCATTAGAATTAATCATACTCAAGTCCTTTTAACATCTATATATGCACTGAACGTATGTGACCACCAATTTATGGACAATATTTCTGGAATTTTGATTAATTTCAATGATTATCAGATTATTTTAGGTGTGGATTTCAATGCTTGTGTTCACCCTGAGTTAGACCGCTCCTCCTCTGACCCTGTAGCAACGCCCTCGTCAGTAGCTCTCAATAGCTTAATTGCAGAGCTTAATCTTGTAGATCCATGGCGTATTAAAAATGGTAATTCTAAAGTTTACACATTCTACTCTGCCCGTCACAAGTCGTTTTCTAGGATCTATTATATTCTGGTTGATCCTTCTCTAGTCCAATACATCAGTACTATTGATATTTTGCCCATTTTGATTTCGGATCATTCACCGGTTATCTGTAATATCACTATAGGTGCTAAAGTCTCTAAAGTCAATATATGGTGCTTTAATACTACATTATTATACGACATCTCCTTCCTAGATCAACTTAGACAAGAATTAATTATTTTTTTGGAAATTATTTCCCACTGCCATAATCCACAGACGCTGTGGGAAGTTACAAAATGCTTTTTAAGGGGTAATTGCATTTCATACTCTGCCAAAGTCAAGGCCTCTAGGAATAAACGGTTTGAGGAGCTAGAAAAAAAGATCAATAATCTAGATCATCAACAGGCCAGTGCTTTTTCCGATAAGCTTAATCAGGAGCTATTTTTATTGAAAGCAGAATATACTTCTCTATCTATATCCAAAGCTGAGTTTATCGTTCATAGAACAAGGCAAAAATCCTATTTTAATGCAGATAGGCCTAGCAGATTGCTTGCACTGAAACTCAAAGAGTGCGAATCTAACATCATTGATGTTATTAAAACTGACTCTGGTGAAATTACTACGGACCCAAAGGCTGTTAATGATGAGTTTAGATCATTCTACTCTACGTTGTATTCTTCTGAGGTCTGCCTTGACAAAGGAGAATGTAGTCATTTTCTCAGTCAGCTGAATCTTCCCACTTTACCAATATCTGCTCAAGAATTACTGGATGCTCCTCTAACACTGGAGGAACTCCACACTGCAGCTAAATTGTTGCAGAAAGGTAAATCTCCCGGCCCTGATGGAATTCCTCCAGAGTTCTACCTAGCTATCTGGGATATTGTGGGCCCCCTGATTCTGAAGTCCATGAATTATGCCATCGATCATGGTACACTTCATAGAGATCAAAATGTTGCCATCATTACCCTGTTGCTTAAAAAAGACAAAGTTGCTCTAGTTATCACCCAATATCTCTGATATCAGCCGACGTCAAGATCCTAGCCAAGGCATTGGTTTTAAGATTGGAACCATATATTGACAATCTGATTCACTATGACCAGACTGGCTTCTTGAAGGGCCGCTTAGCATCGGATAACATGCGCCGACTATTACACATTATTGATTCTGCTCAGACCACTAATGCTACTTCTGCCATTTTCTCTCTGGACGCTCTCAAAGCATTTGATAGGCTTGAATGGGATTATCTGTGGGCTGTTCTGGAGCGTTTTGGATTTGGCTCTAAGCTCCTAAATATTATACGATTGCTATATAAATGTTCTTCTGCTTCCGTATCAACAGGTCTCTGTCAATCACAACCTTTCTTACTTCAAAGAGGTTGTCGGCAAGGTTGTCCCTTGTCACCAATTTTATTTAGACAAAGCCAAACAGTTACACCTATAACTATTAACAACTCACGTCACCACATCTCATTATATGCCGATGACATTATGCTCTATCTTTCAGACTTAAATACCTCTCTACCAGAAGTTTTGCGTCTGTTTAACTCCTTTAGCACTATGTCTGGTTATAAAATAAACTGGGATAAGTCATCCTTAATGGCACTTAATAGCATTACTAAAGCAGAATCTCTACCTAGTGGCCTTGTCTTTGCTAATTCATGCACCTATCTTGATATTAAAATTGTTGATTCTTTGTCTAAGATTGCTCAGACAAATTTTTCCGAAATCAGTCAGAAAATTAAGCAGGAAATACAGAGGTGGGACAACGTTAAAATGTCAATGCAAGCTAGAATCAGCACGGTTAAAATGAACATTTTACCTAGAGTTAACTTTTTATTTTTCATGCTCCCGTGTTTTCCTCCCCCAAACTTTTTCAAAGAAATTAATTCATTAATCTCTAGATTCATCTGGGGTGGCAAGCGTCCTAGAGTCAGCCTTCCGGTATTACAGCGTGCAAAACTGCATGGCGGTCTTGCACTTCCTAATTTAATGCTTTACTACTTTGCTTTCCAAATTAGGGCCATGTGTGACTGGGTGGACACTCACTCTAAAGTACCCTGGAGAAGCATTGAGTCTAACCGTGTTCTTCCCCATAGACTTCAAGATCTGTCTTTTACTGGTGTTGGCTCAATAAGTTTACATCAGAAGTTCGGAAATATTATTTCAGTTACTTTAAAAGATTGGCTCAATGCAGGGAAGATTACAGGTCACGTTAAAAAAATATCACGTCAGTCTCCTCTCTTGAATAATGCCCACCTATTATCTGGTAATCAACCTTTCATTTACCCTTCCTGGTTCTTAAAAGGTGTGTTCGCATTTAGTTATATATTCAATGGCAGTGGATTGACAAGCGATACTTGATGAAACTCTCTTTAAATCCTAATTGCAGTCTGTGTAACAATAACTCTAAAGGTACCTTTTTGCCTATGTTTTGGGACTGTTCAGTTATATCCAACCTTTGGAAACATGTAGTTCAAGTACTAAAACATATCATAGAGTTGCAGTTTGACCTCGACCCTTGTCTTAGGTTGTTGAATGATGATTCTTCATACAACTTTACTTTAGTTCAGAGAAGATTGTTAATGTCTGGTTTCACTGCTGCTAAAGAAACAATTATACAGCAATGGTACACTCCTGACATGGATCTTAGAAGATTCTGGCTGCTGTCTTTTCATTATATTGCTTGTTTAGAACGCAGCATTGCAAGGATTAATGGGGCTAGAATACAAACGGTCACTTATTGGAGTATTACAGCACAAGTTCTAAAAGAATTGTTTTAAATTGATGATGCATTATTCTGTGTTTTAATTGGCTGTCGAGGTTTATATTTATTGTATGTTTCCTTTAAGTTACCCTTCCTTGTGTCCTTTGTGTCTTTTTTTAATTATTATTGGTATTCATGCTGTCATCCAACATTTGTAATGTTATTATTTAAAAAAAAAAAAAAAAAAACGATCTGGGTGACTGCAGTGACCCTCTGATCTGGATACAGACTGGATCTGGTGGCTACGGTGACTTCGGAATAAGAGAGAAACAGACTAATATTAGTGTAGATGCCATTCTTCTAATAATGTAGAAAGCACATCGGGTGTTATGGGAAGCGTTCACTAAACGAGCCATTTACATCAACTCTGCACTGGATATTAACATCAAAAGTATAGTGAAAACACTACTAATTAGCACAGTAACAAGATCGGCAGTTTAAGACATTAAACTGCTTGAGTGTGTCTGCCTCTCGAACAATGTTAGATAGGTTATTCCAGAGTTTAGGCACCAAGTAGGAAAAGGATATGCCGCCCACAGTTGATTTTGATATTCTAGGTATTATCAAATTGCCTGAATTTTGAGAATGTAGCGGACGTGGAGGATTATAATGTAACAGGAGCTCATACTTCGCTCATACTATGGTCAAACTTCCTGATTCTAGTAAGAACTCTTGCTGCTGCATTTTGGACTAGATGTAATTTGTTTACTTAACGTGCAGAACAACCACCCAATAAAGCATTACAATAATCTAACTTTGAGGTCATAAATGCATGGATTAACATTTATGCATTTGACATTGAGAGCATAGGCCGTAATTTAGATACATTTTTGAGATGGAAAAATGCAGTTTTACAAATGCTAGAAATGTGGCTTTCTAAGGAAAGATTGCTATCAAATAGCACACGTAGGTTCCTAACTGATGACGAAGCAATGACAGAGAAGCCATCAAGTCTTAGACAGTGTTCTAGGTTATTACATGCAGAGTTTTTAGGTCCTATAATTAACACCTCCGTTTTTTTGAGGACTTAGCAGTAAGAAATTACTGGTCATCCAGTTTTTTATATCGACTATGCATTCCATTCATTTTTCAAATTGGTGTGTTTCACCGGGCCGCGAAGAAATATAGAGCTGAGTATCATCAGCATAACAGTGAAAGCTAACACCATGTTTTCTGATGATATCTCCCAAGGGTAACATATAAAGCGTGAAGAGTAGCACCCCTAGTACTGAGCCTTAAGGTACTCCATACTGCAATTGTGATCAATATGATACCTCTTCATTCACTGCTACTAAATTGATGGCGGTCATACAAGTACTATTTAAACCATGCTAATGCACTTCCATTAATGCCAACAAAGTGTTCAAGTCTGTGCAAAAGAATGTTGTGGTCAATTGTGTCAAATGCAGCACTAAAATCCAATAGAACTAATAGAGAGATACAACCACGATCAGATGATAAGAGCAGATCATTTGTAACTCTAAGGAGAACAGTCTCAGTACTACGATATGGTCTAAATCCTGACTGGAAATCATCACAGATACCATTTTTCTCTAATATGTACTATACAATGTACACTTCACACAGAATCTAAACGTTCTGCAATCTGTAAACATATACATGCATAAGAATATGCTAAGGTGCAACAGAGTGTACGTGAACTGGATACAGAAATGTCATGGATGTGCATCGGATGGTATCGGTGGCAACAGGTAGGTTATTGTAATAAAAGCAGTGTGAACGTATAGTCCAGTGTTGAACTGTAAACATTAAAGTGCAGTGTGTGACATACCATATTGTGGGAGTATGCTGTAGGGTGCTGAAGGGTGTATGAGTTCTGGCAGTTCTTTAGTCTGACAGCCTGAGGGAAAAAGATATCCCTCAGTTGGCTAGTGCGTGATCAGATGCTACGGAGACGTCTTCCTGAGGGCAGCAGAGAGAGCAGTCCGTGGGATGGGTGGCTGAAGTCACTGATGATCCTCCAGGATTTCCTTATTCGTCCGGCAGCCATATCACCCTGCAGCCCAAGACCGATTACCCACTGAAGCTAAGCAGGGCTGAGCCTGGTCAGTACCTGGATGGGAGACCTCCTGAGAAAACTAGGTTGCTGCTGGAAGGGGTGCTTGTGAGGCCAGCAGGGGGCGCTCACCCTGTGGTCTGTGTGGGTCCTAGCACCCCAGTGTAGTGATGGGGACACTATACTGTCAACAAGCACCGTCCTTCGGGTGAGACGTTAAACCGAGGTCCTGACTCTCTGTGGTCATTAAAAATCCCAGGACGTCTTTCAAAAAGAATAGAGGTGTGACCTCGGCATCCTGGCTCAATTCGCCCATTGGCCTCTGACCATCATGGCCTCCTAACAATCCCCATATCTGCTGATTGGCTTCATCACTCTGTCTCCTCTCCACCAGTAAGTTGGTGTGTGGTGGGCGTTCTGGCGCACTATGGCTGCCGTCACATCATCCAGGTGGATGCTGCACACTGGTGGTGGATGAGGAGATACCCCCTGACTATGTAAGCACTTTGAGTGTCTAGAAAAGCGCTATATAAATGTAAGGAATTATTATTATTATTATTATTATGCAACGTCTGGTGTAGATGTCCTGGAGGGAGGGCATCTCACCTCCAACAATACGGCTGGCAGTTCGCACAACTCTTTTCAGAGCTTTACGGTTGCCAGCAGTGCTGTTTCCAAATCAAGCAGTGATGCAGCCCGTCAGGATGCTATCCACAGTGCAGGTGTAGAATGTTCTGAGGATGTTGGGGCTCATTCAAAACTTCCTCAGCTGTCTCAGGAAGAAAAGGCGCTGGTGTGCCTTCTTCAGCACTGCATCAGTGTGTGTAGACCAGGTGAGATCCTCGCTGATGTTAACGCAGAGGAACTTAAATCTGCTTACCCGCTCCACAGGTGTCCTGTCGATGGTGATGGGTGTGTGTTCTCTGCTCTGTCTCCTGAAATCAACCACCAGCTCCTTGGTCTTTTCAATGTTGAGTGAGAGGTGGTTCTCCTGACACCATTTAGTCAGGGTGCTCGCCTCCTCTCTGTAGGCCGTCTCATCGTTATTGGTGATTAGGCCTATCACCGTTGTGTCATCAGTGAATTTGATGATGACATGACGACACAACTGCACTTCAGACCGTATGATTTCGAGTCCAGCTAAAGTACACACTGTACGGGTAGATCGCATGTGATGTAAAGCCAAAGCTCACAATTTTTGTGCGCTCACTGTACGGTCCGTTTGCCGAGTTGCGATTTGACTGCTCACACTATACATGGGGAATCAACCGAATCAACATGTAGGATCCCTCAGAACCCGGATGTTTGTGGCTGTTTCAGAATAAACAAGCTTTCCCGGGATAAACACACTGCTTTGGTGATATGCGCAATTCTGTGTGCTTCAATAGTGCGATACCTCACGAGAGGTGACCAAAATTTCTGACTTCGGGAGAGGCTTATCGCCTTTCGTATCCCCGTGTACACTGCACGAACACTGCACGACAAACGAGGCACGAAAATGCTGAAATTTGGCCCGACCCGAAAAAGAGTTGCACGAGTCAGAATTCGGCTCAAAATCGGATGAAAATTGCACAGTGTATGCCCGGCCTTACGAGCACTTCCTGACCTCCCGATCATTTTTAAACATGTCTACGGCTCGGCATTCTCCTCGCCTCTTCACCTCTCGATATCTGTCGATTTGGATGGGGGCATTTTCAGGTTTCTCCAGAAATATATGATTGTGTTCAATCCCTGGCTGTAGCTGGGTCGCTCAAGGACATTCACAGAGATGTCTATAGGCCACTCTTGCTGTTTGTTTAGGGTCATTGTCCTGTTGGAAGGTGAACCTTTGTACAGTCTGAGGTTCTGAATGCTCTGGACTAGGGATATGCCGGTATCAAACTTTCCTGTTGCAATTAATTGCTCATGCTTTTATCATGGTATACGGTATTATCATGGTATTGTAATTTAGTGGTCATAATACAGCATAACAGCATTACAGGTCATAATACAGCAAAACTGAACATTTAAATACAATAAAGCAATACAGAGAAAATATATAAGGTTAAAAGTTTTACACAGATTAAAGAACTATAAAGATTAAAGAACTATATCATAGGTATCACTTTACAATAAGACCTCATTAGTTAACCTTAGTTAATGCATTAACATTCACAATGAGCAATAGCTACATTTACTACAGAAGTTATAAATCTTTGTAAAAAAAAAAAAAAAAAAAAAAAAAAAAAACTTTTAGTTCATGTTACTTCATTAAATGACAGTTGCAACTTTCGATTTTAACAACATGTTATTAAATATTGGAATACCTAAGATTAATGAATTATCAGAATAATTTTTAATTGGCAGTTTATGTTAACTAATGTTAACTAATGAAGCCCTAATGTAAAGTGTGAACGAACAATAAAGAATCAATGTTGTATTCCAGATTGAAAAAAAAAAAAAAAAAAAAGTTTGAAAATAAATAGCATATTAAGTCTAAATATTTAAGTATTTAGTACTGTGATGAACACCATAGCAAATACACTTATATGAATGGCTGTTTTAGAAAGTAGTGTGGATGCTTTATTTATGGGGTTTCCAGAGTAAATGCATCTTTTTTTCTGCAGATTAGCACCATCTGCTGTCAGACAGTGAATGTGCTTTCATTTAGCACATCTCTCATGTGTTCCCCATGTGCTTCTCATGCGTGCTTGTTTACATCAGAGCACACACACTCTTTCAAGCAGCATACAGCTGTGTTTGTGCATGTTGACAAGTTGATGGGAATAGTATTTTTAAAATGCATTCCAAATTCAAAAAAAATAATAATAATAATAATAATATATAATTATTCATGGTATTTAGAAGTGCCCACATATTAATTACCATGATATATTGCATTACCGAATAACGACACATGTCTACTCTGGACTAGGTTTACATTACAGCTATCTTGAATTTTTGGTGCATTGATATTTTCTTCTACTCTGACAAGTCCCTCTGTCCCTGCTGCTGAAAAACAGCTACACTATGATGCTGCTAACATCACACTTTACGTTTGGGATGGTTCTCTGCAGATCATGAAAAGTGCCTAGTGTCCTTCAAACATGATGCTTAAAATTGAGGTTCAACCAGACCAAAGAATCTTGTAGCAGTTTACAAAAGGCCCTTCTCCACCAATTGCTTAGTTTGGGCATGAGGCCAGCTTTAGGAAGAGTCTTTGTTCTTTCAAACTTTTTCCATTTAGGGTAACAGAGACTACATGCTTTTGTAAACCTTCGATGCTGCAGAATTTTTTCTTTACCCTTCCCCAGATCTGTGCCTTGATAGAATCCTGTCTCTAAGGTCTACAGAATTCCTTGGACTTCATGGCTTGGTTTTTGCTCTGACATGCTGTTAACTGTGGGACCTTATATAGACAGGAGTTTTAGCCTTTCCAAATCATTAATAATCAACTGAATTTACCACAGGTGCACTCCAGTAGAAACATCTTAAGGATGATAAGTAGAAACAGGATGCGGTATTGTAACAAAATGTGGAAAGAGTGAAGTGTTTATATACATTAATATAATAAAAACAAGACAACAAATCATAAAATTAATCTTTATTTGGATGTGACTAAAGTCCCCAGAGACATTGTGGTAAACCATAATCACCTTATTTAATGTCCATAAAAGCACAGTTTACATTTGATATTGTGTTATGAATTGGTTACATATGCTTCATTTTTGTGTGTTATTTTCTCCATCTCCTGAAGCCCATGAACATGCTACAGCCATAACACAAAGTCACTATAAATGAAAATATCTGTGGAGAAAGAAAAGAATACTATTATAATAACACTTTTTTTTTAATTAATAACACTATTATTTTCATACTGCAAGTCTAACATAATTGTATTTATTTATTTATTTATTTATAATTGCTTTAAGCATGGCAAAAAAATAAAAATAAATAATAATAATAATATATATATATATAAACTTCTGCTTTAGAAGATTGATGGTAATGGTAGGATATAGTAAGGACATGACTGAACCCTTCCAAATCAGTCATTCAATCAATCATTAGAAAATATACAGAACAATACTATTGTAAAATATTATTTCAATTTCTAATATTTATTTGGCAATTGATGTTGAAAACACATCAAATCGACATCAAAATGTATATAAAAAAGGTTAAATATGCAAATCCAACTGATGTCAAAAACTTATAATGACGTAGATTTGATGTAAATTGAATATCAAACATATTGGCCCACATATAAATTAAACCAATTTCAGTCTTATTTTCACCCAGTTATCACTGGAAAAAAATGCTGTCCAAACTGAATTTAAAATTATGTTACAGCATCGTGATCACTGACAAATATTTGACATCGAATTTATATCAAGGTACCCGCTGGGAAACACCTCATGTAGAGGATAGGCTACAGTTATTTTACAATGGCCACGTCACTTTTCAAACATAATATGAGTAGGTCTAGATTTCTTTCTATGGAAGCATTATTTTACATACCATATATCAATAGAAAAATGATATTGTCTCTTCATTTTAACTGGAACGCAATATATGCAATTATGTCTGACAAAAGACAACTTTACAAATGTTCTCTGAAATCACAATATATAAACAAATATGAAGATATTTTAGAAATCACAGATTTCTTTAGAAGCTTTGTTTTAGCCTTTATTAAACTTTATAAAACTATAATAAATGTTATGCTTAGTTAATCTATTATACCATTTACACAGACTATAAACTATGTGATATGCCTCGCTCTTTTGGACAACATTAGTATGATTCATTCATCTCTCAATAGAAATCTCATTAGATTTCTTATACTGTGAACATTAGTACGTTTTAGTCCATCTGCAATTTAGAAAAAATGTGTGGGTATGTGTGTGTGTGCACCTTGGGATATTTGGGACCATCCTGCAAAATTTGGTGTACAACTTATGGTTCTAGTTGGCCAGACACTAGCCAGGGAAGACACTTTTAGTTCATAATAATAATAATAATAATAATAATAATAATAATAATAATAATAATAATAATCATCATCATCATCATCATCATCATCATCATCATCATCATAATAACAGCTGCAAGCTTAAAATTATGGGTCATCACTTTATCAAATCGATGTGGCATGTTCTTTATTAGGTAAAATGTCGTTTTAGCATTATGCCTTAAGTATGTTTGCTGTGCTTTACAATACGTTTTGTATATAGACAAAAAATACATAACTTTTTGTCAACATGGTCTGAAGATTATCTTATTCAAGTCAGATAAATGGTATAGGAGAATTTACAAAAATAGTTTTTAAACATAAATCAGAAAGGCGGACATTAAATTCAATATTGATATCTATTTTCTCTGCATGACCCAATGCATATTTTAAGATCATTTTCAAAAAAAAGTTATTCACATTTTATCGAAATGTATTATTAATGGTTAATGTCTTAATATGAACGGATTATAATTTTTGACCAATATGTGGTGCTGTTACCAAACTGGTTTGGAATGGTTAGTGGGCGGTGACAATGGCACATACAAGATTTGGTGTCAGTATGTCAAAGCTGGGCAGAGATACAGTCTCTGATGCAGTTTTGAATCCAACAATTTAATTGATGCGTTATTGCAATGTGGTTTGGTCTATCAAAAAGCTTTTGATATCTTTTTGTTAGTATGTTCTGAAGATGCATTTGGTGAAATTCAGACAACCGGTCTAGGAGGAGATAGAAAAAGTAATTTTTCAACATATCCAAATCAAAATGGCAGGCACTTAAATTCAGCTTAAAACGAATGGTTTATCACTATTGTTTATCACAGGCTCTTATATTCTGTCTGGAATATATTTATATTTATAGAGGGATACTCCACTCCAAAATTACAATTCACTGATAATTTACTCACCCTCATGCCATCCCAGATGTATGATTTCTTCAGATGAACACAAACAATCAGTCCATAAAAAAAAAAAAGTGAATACAATGGTAAAGTTTAAAATAATAATAATAATAATAATAATAATAATAATAATTGTAGGTTTCATACATATATGCCTATTGTTCCACTTAAGAAGACATAAGCAGGGGTTATTTGGATTACTGTTGTCTTCTCTTTGTATACTTTTGAAGCATCATCTTTGGAGATACCTTACACTTGCATTACATCCAGAAAGGTGGATTATTTATGTTTCTAAAACTGTTAGATTGTGTTCAACTGAAGAAAGAAAGTATAAATATGGGATGACATTAAGGTGTAAATTATTATTTACACATTTTTTTTATATATATTCCACTGTGCTGCATTTTAATTTTTGTTGTTGCATTAAATAGATGTGTTTGCCATTATTATTATGCCATTGCTTTGTTTTCTCCCTTTAATCAAACTTTTGTATTTAAAAAAAAAACAAAACATGCAATCTATGTTTAAGCAAATTTACTTTGCATTGAGAATATGGTTCAAAATTATGGAACAAGAATCTACTTTAAGGTTGTTGTTGTTTTTTTTTAGGGTTACCTCTACTTTTTTAATTCTTGAGTATAATTTAGTCATACTTTTTTACTCTTACTCAAGTATGTTTTTGGCCAGGTACTTTTTTTTTACTTTTGCACTGGACTTCTAATATATTATACAAGTCATATGGACCACTTTAATGATACATTGATGGTGTTTTGGGGTTTTATTTCTTTTCACATGTTGGGAGCTTTACAAAGTCATCTTCATAATACAATATTCTGAAATAATTGCATACTCTTAGAGTGGAAACTATAGACTATGATTGTGTTCTGGATGTTCTACTGCATATTTTAATTTATTTGTACAATTTATTTAAAAAAATTTTTTTGTTTGTTTTATTAATTAGTTTATTTATTTTTATTGTCTGTTCAGTGTGTTCTCTGTATATAACAAAATCTTCAGTGGTTGAATGTGAAAATTCACAAAATCAATCAATGAAAAAATGAAAATCAATGAAAATGAAGAGAAAAGAAAGGTAGTGTTAACAACTCACCGCAGCAGCAACATTAATGGTATATTCTCTGTAGTCCAGAAATGTTATTATATTGCCATGGGGCCTGCGTATGCAGGTGCTGTTTGCATATGCACCCGCAGATGAAACTGTAGCTTCCAGCAAAAATGCACCAAAATAAAACAGCAAAGCGATGAAATGGTAGAACATGTCCTGTAAACAATTGGAGACAATTTTAGTTTATGATGTGTACATATCAACTGATCAAAGGCTAGATTTCAGATAACCCAGTCAGATTATATTTCTAAATATATAAAAAAAATCATGCATTCATTCATTCATGCATTCCTTAAAAAGGATTGTGCCAGCATCTCCAAGACACTTGAAGAAACCTATACTGAAACTTTATACCTGAACAACTATGTACAAGTGAACCTAGGACAAAACCTGTTTTAAATGCAAAATGGTCACATCAAATATTTATTTTTCAATTTATTTATGCTATTCCTGAGAGTCTTGATGATTGTGAGATCAGCTCATAATAATAATAAAAACGTGCCTCACATGGCTCCGGGGAATGAATAAAGGCCTCCTGTAGCGAATACATGTGTTGTTGTAAGAAAAATATGGATTCGCCACAGGAGGCCCCCTGGAATCGTGTGAGGCATGTTTTATCACAGATGTGCACTACAATGATTGATAAACACAGAGGTAAAACACAGGCAAATTTTTATTTCTAGGTGAACAAACCCTTTAAAAGATTAAGATCATCAAAATCAATTGTTATATTACACAAAGATAATGCAAATAAATACAAAATGCAGTTTTTAAATGATGATTTAATTTATTAAGGGAAAAAAAGCTGCAAGCTATCTGATCCTAAGAGAAAAATTAAGTGTCCCATCCTGTTAAATCATGAAAGAAATGAAAGCATAAACGCAAGTTCTACTAGGAAGACTTAATGCCACGTCACATTCCAATTAAGGTCTAGCCAATCAGCTCTCAATACGAGGGATATAAAAGTGCACTACTCACATCCTATTGTGTTGAATGATATACAGGCTTCAGAGTTTTCTCAGCAGAGGATGTGAAACATTGGGGAGTTCCGAGTGCTCTCCAGGTTTGCTAGGTTTTCTCAAAACTGCCAATTACTGCTAAAAACTTTTTGAAACGCGTTTCAAAAAGGGGGTTCCCCGATATAATTCACATTCCAAAGGCTAAATATGACATTAGTGGGGTCACCTCAACCCGAAGACAGGAAAAGCAACCCGTAGCAACAGTGGAGCTGTCGCTTCCGCGCTGCTTAGGTCTCAATCAACAAGATATTTCAACTGTACGCTCACGTGAACCTGCAAGAATATAGTCTCTCCAGACATGCAGACAGAAACAAGGCTAGCATCTAGCCCCCATCTCTTCATCAGTCTACAGAATTATAAGTATCAGTTTTGTTTCTTTTCACTTGTGGTGCTTGGGCATTAATTTTATTCTCTGCGAGGTTATATACTCACACGTTCAAGATAAAGCACTGGGCGTTTTGTGCTTATCTAGCAAACTCGCACTACATCATTAAGATGTTGATCAAATTAATGCATACGATTTTTGGAACAACTCGTTTGTAACGAGGCATTTTAAGGCTTGTTAATAAAGGCTACAATCTTTTATACTGAAAGATTGTTGCTCGCATTATTCATTTCTGTAAAAATATGCTATGTTTAGCACACTAAAAGTATTTGTTTTCTTAATTATATGCTTTCATCTTTGTTTATTCAGCCATCGTTTCATTCGCGTCTATCTACATCAATTCCTGAATGCTTTGTACGGGAATGGGGTAAGTATTATGACTTACATCTCTCCTCTGACATAGACCATTCTGCTAAGAGGTCTTCACTGTCTATTTCTACACAAGCATCCTCTGAATAAGAGCATTAACATAAACTGACACGTTTTGTTGCTATGCTCAAACACTAAAGTTTTCCCAATACACATTATACACATGACTAATCATTTCATCATACTTTCATATAATCTGCCAAGGCCTTTCTATAGTCTGTTTTTATGTACTTCCTATCATAGGTGACATCATTTCAGGATTTCCTGGATTTTTCAAAGTTTAATTGGCTTGTAAGGCATCATTGTTAAATGTAAATCATTTTTATCCTTCTGCAATGGTAATGTATCAAGATTTATTTTTCTATCTTTGTCCTAGTCCATACACTACTAATAATTGCGATTTGGTTTCTTTTGAAAAGTTCACTTGTTGGGTTCATATGGTTAAATGGAGTCTATAAAGTTTTGCGGGAGTTAGCCAGATGTAATGCCACGCCAGCAGAGGGAGCTCTCATCTGAGTATTGACTGTTCACCGCTCCCTCTGCTTCTACAGTCATTTCCTGTTTGGGACTATTTAACATGAGTCAGCATTAGGGCTGGGACAATGCGTCGAGGTCATCGATGAAGTCGACGCAAAAAATACGTTGACACAAAATATGTGCATCGATTCGTCGACCTGTTTTTATTTCTCTAAAAAACGTTTGCAAAACGTTTACCTTATGTGTGCTGAATATGCGCGATAACCGGATCAAATTCTGTCCAACGTTATATAACCAATCCAGGGGTTTTTCTGCATTGATCTTTTTTTTTTTTTGGCGGCTTATTTGATCGGTGAGTGATGTAGAATAGAATGACTGCTGCGCCTGACAGGGCGCTTACGAGAGAGAGCCCTGGCTGCGCGCGCGCACAAACAAACTTCAAACAACACAAGCGCTTTTTGCTCTCTCTCTCCCTTGTGCATATTAATCAACTTTTTTTTCTCCATGACAGGCTGCTGGCTCCCACTGTTAATTTTTTTTTTTTTTTTTTTTTTTTGGAAAAGCTCTTTTTGTATTAGCTTAAAGCCCTCAAGTTTACATTGGTTACTGTATTCTTTCAATTGCTCTAAACAAGTATTTTGGGTGACCTTTTTTATTGAATGCTAGACATCAAGTTGTTGTTATTTTCATCTGACAGAAGAACTTTTTTTCAGTAAGCTAGGCCCTATGTGTTCAGTAAGCTTGTTTCAATAAGCTATGTGTTTTCAAGGCTTCAAGGTTTTACTGAATGCTATCTCTATACAAGTGCAAAGTAATGCATTCTTAGTCAGTCTTTTATTTTGTAATTTTAAGAGCAATAAACATATTGCAATGTTAAGGAATTCATTTTTTTTTCATTCAGATATGTAAATCAACACGTATAAATTGCTAGTAGTCAATTAATGGGGAGATAATCGAAATCGAAACGGTCTGAAAAAATTAATCGTTAGATTAATTGATACATCTAAAAAAAAAATCGCTAGATTAATCGTTTAAAAAATAATCGTTTATCCCAGCCCTAGTCAGCATGTTACTTCACTGCGAAGTATTGCCAGTTTACCTGCCTTACCGAGTGCTTTCCTAGATTATTCTGACTGCTTGTTTGTTTATAATTCCTCCGGTTTCCTCGTTCACGTCTCTTGGATTGCCCCATTGGATTTACTGCATGATTTGACTGATGTTTGTGTTTGACCTGTTTGCCTGCCTACTCGTCTCTGCCTACTGGATTACCCCTGTGCATGTTGAAAAAACGGACTGCCATTATGGTACTGACACTTTGCCTGGTTTCACGACTCTGATTGTAAGATCTTCCTTTAATAAACTCTTGTAAATGGATTATCATACTGCCTGAGCCTCGTCATTACAGAATACTTAGCCTCAACTGAATCCAGCAGAAGTTACTAACATGTAAGCAGCGTTCGCTTATCAAAGTGAAGTATTAAAGGGGTACCAAGATCAGTTGGTTAAACTTCAAGCAGTCAATGAGCACTTATTGGGCTACATCCAGTCACTTCCATCAACCATGCCTAGTGACCGGTGAGTTTTGCACTACTCGATAAATTTGATGGTTCTGCTAATCGATGTAGTGGCTTTGTTTGTCAAGTGCAGATTTATTTCAACAACCAGGAAGACAAATTTAACTCTGACGAAAAGAAATGTGCCGTCATGATGTCCTTGTTGTCTGGAAAGGCGATTGACTGGGCTGCAGCTGTTTTTTTTTTTTTTTTGTTTTTTTTTTTTTTTTTGGGATACAGTTTGGGATACTGACATGCGATTCAGACGATCCTTTGAATATTTCCTGCAACAACTTCAAGAAGTATTTGAATATCCCGCAGGGGGCAAGGATATATCAACTCAACTACTGCAAATGTCACAAGGAAACAGAACAGCTGGGTGGGTGGAATGATGTTTCTCTAAAAGCCGTGTTCCAGAGAAGCCTCAACAATGAACTTCAGGCAGAACTGGTATGTAAAGGAGAACATTCCTTTCGTCGACTTCACTAATCAATCTTTCAAACTTCCCCTTACCTTGAAAACTGAAGAACTGTCCATCTCATTAACAGCAATTATCGACTCCGGAGCTGTTTTAAATCTTTGACCAAGATTCCATATCCCTCTACGTGGTTAACTCCCCTAAGCATGAAGTCATCCTAGGATTCCCATGGCTGTCCGTTCACAACTCTGTCCTGTCCTGGCATCAGGGTAATTTAACCAAGTGGTCAGACTTTTGTGAAAGTCACTGTTTCTCGTAAGTTCCCCAGCCTTGCTATATCACTAGTATTGAAAGTCCCACGAGTACCAAGACTGTCAACATTCCCCCCTGTTATGATGACCTAGCAGAGGTCTTTAGCAAAACTAAGGCGACACAACTACCACCTCATCTTCCCTGGGACTGTAGTATTGATTTACTCCACAATGCCATGCCTCCCAAGAGTCGTGTTTACCCATTGTCTCGAACCGAATCCCAAGCCATGGAAGATTATGTTGAGGAAGGCCTGAGTTCCGGACTCATTCGGTCTTCCACTTCTCTAGGTGCAGTAGGGTTCTTCTTTGTGGAAAAAAAAGGATGGAGGACTCAGACCCTGTATTGATTATCAAGGATTATCACAATAAAATTCTGCTACCCTTTGCAATTGGTTCCTTCAGCTCTGGAACAGCTCCATGAAACAAGGATATACACCAAACTAGACCTACAAAGTGCATACAACCTCATTCGAATCAAAGAGGGCAATGAGTGGGAGACTGCCTTCCTCACCACTAGAGGGCACTATGAGTATCAGGTCATGCCGTATGGATTTGCCAACGCACCAACTGTTTTCCAGTCCTTCATAAATGAAATTGTCTGTGACTTACTGAACCAGTTTGTAACTGCCTACATTGATGACATTCTCTTCCAAGTCGGAAGCAGAACACGTTAACCATGTCAAGACCGTCCTCACTCGGCTCCTGCAGAATCACCTGTACGTCAAGGCAGAGAAATGTGAGTTTCACGTCAAGCAGATATCGTTCCTGGGTTATTACATTAGTCACCAGTTCGTAGCAGTGAATGAAGATATATCATATTGATCACAAGTGCAGTATGGAGTACCTCAAAGCTCAGTACTAGGGGCGCTACTCTTCACACTTTATATGTTACCCTTGGGAGATATCATCAGGAAACATGGTGTTAGATTTCACTGTTATGCGGATGATTACTCAGCTCTATATTTATTTGCGGCCCGGTGAAACACACCAATTTGAAAAACTAATGGAATGCATAGTCGATATAAAAATCTGGATGACGAGTAATTTCCTACTTCTAAATTCTGAAAAAACAGAGGTGTTAATTATAGGACTCTGCATGTCATAACCTAGAACACTGTCTAAGACTTGATGGCTGCTCTGTCAATTTTTAGTCATCAGTTAGGAACCTAGGTGTGCTATTTGATCACAATCTTTCCTTAGAAAGCCATGTTTCTAGCATTTGTAAAACTGAATTTTTCCATATCAAAAATATATCTAAATTACGGACTATGCTCTCAATGTCAAATGCAGGAATGTTAATCCATCCATTTATGACCTCAAAGTTAGATTAATGCTTTGTTGGGTGGTTGTTCTGCACGCTTAGTAAACAAACTACAGCTAGTCCAAAATGCAGCAGCAAGAGTTCTTACTAGAACCAGGAAGTATGAACATATTAGCCCGGTCTTGTCAACACTGCACTGGCTCCCTATCAAACATTGTATAGATTTTAAAATATTGCTTATTACTTATAAAGCCCTGAATGGTTTAGCACCTCAGTATTTGAATTAGCTCCTTTTACATTGTAATCCTCTACGTCCGCTACGTTCTCAAAACTCAGGCAATTTGATAATACCTAGAATATCAAAATCAACTGCGGGCTGCAGATCCATTTCCTATTTGGCGACTAAACTCTGGAATAACCTACCTAACATTGTTTGGGAGGCAGACACATTCTGGCATTTTAAATCTAGATTAAAGACACATCTCTTTAACCTGGTTTACACATAACATACTAATATGCTTTTAATATCCAAATCCGTTAAAGGATTTTTAGGCTGCATTAATTAGGTAAACCACGGAAAGAAAGGCTAAGTTAAGCCACAGGTAGTAACGATTGGTTGAAAAGAGGTAATACAGTATTTCACCACCACCTGTCCAAGCCCTGGTTGCTCAGGGTCCAGAGTTTACCACTCAGTTTCAGCGGTTCAAGTTGGTAATACAGTATTTCACCACCACCTGTCCAAGCCCTGGTCGCTCAGGGTCCAGAGTTTACCACTCAGTTTCAGCGGTTCTTTTTTTAGACATTAATGTTGCAAGAAGACTTAAAATACCTATGGTGGAGCTCTCTCAGCCAATCTCTGTGGTGGCACTTAATGGTCAGCCGTTACCCTCCATCAAGCATTCCACGATCTCATTAAAACTGATCATCTCTGGACAACACTCGGAGAACATTGACTTTCTCATTACTGACACTCCTGCTGCCCCAGTGGTTTTGGGGCATCCCTGGCTAGTGCTACATAATCCCCCTTTAAACTGGGGAAGGAATACTGTCTAGTCCTGGAGTGAATATTGTCATGCTTCATTTCTGTTGTCTGCATGTTCTCCTGTGTCTTGTTCTGTGTTTCAGGATGATCACACTGATCTGTCTAATGTGCCACGTGAGTACCTCAACCAGATGAGAGTGTTCAGTAAGACTCGGACTGATTCTCTATCTCTGTATCGTCCCTATGACTGTGCAATAGAATTATTGTCAGGTATGTCTCCGGCTAAATGCAAATTATATTTGCTTTCCAATTGGCCTTTGTAACGCCCCTTCGTTAATCCAAGCACTCATCAACGATGTGTTGAGAGATATAGTAGATCAGTTCATTTATTTATACCTGGCTGACATACTGATTTTTTCTCATTCTCTCCAGGAACATGTTCAACACATCAGGCGAGTGCTTCAGAGGCTGTTAGAGAATGGGCTTTTTGTCAAGGTGAAGAAAAATGCATTTTCCATGCACAGTTTGTTCCTTTTTTGGGATACATTGTCTCGGCCAAAGGGGTGCGCTTGGATTCTGAGAAGATCCAGGCTGTGGTGAATAAAGTTCGATTTGGTGAACTGGTTCAAAAAGATCTGGTTACATCGAATGATTCGTTCATGAACCAGATATCACAAACTGCTTTGATTTGAACTCTCTCACAACAGAGACGGAAGAGAAGACAGTGCTGAATAATAATAATTCAGTAGGCCTAGCCTATATGTCTTTTGTTGTTGACTCAATGTATACAGACCAGAAAATATGTACGTGCATTATGAAATTCATTAAGTGATTTTAAAAGGATCAACTCCGTACAGGCAAGTAGACGAGTACAGTGATATAAACAAGTTGTAGACAGTTTATTCTATATGGAAAAATGCTTAACGTGAAACTTTGCATGTTGCATTTATTCTGGGCTCACGTGCTTGCCTGTACCTATTAGTTATGTATTTTAATAATGTAGAGAAGCATATTGAATTTGGCCTTTATCATCTTAGTCCGTTATGCCACATTTTGCTGTATGTGAGGAAAATACTATATACATATTCATTATATTAATGAACTGTATATTTAATTTGATAATTTAATAGCATCTTAATATATTAAGCCATGTTAAGTGTTTTTTTCTACATTTAGCGAGATACTTTGCGGCAACGTTCATATTCTGCTGTTCTGGCCACGGATTTGCCGGTCTTGTCTTTTTCTTGCAGACCCTGTACATTATAGTACTAAATTAGTTTTAATAATTTAATCACCACCACAGCGTCTTGTCTCCATTGGCAACATTCACAATTTGTGTCGATTGCAAGTGATGTCACAGGTAGCAGAGAGTGCAAGTAGCAATTGCAAGTGACATTAGTTTCCTTCATTAGTAATTTAGTTTCTTTTTTCTTGTCTTGTTATAAAATGTTGGAAATTCAAACAAAAAGTAATAAAAAAATTCAACAAAATAAAAAATAAAGACTGCAAGTGATGTCACTAGCGGAAGTGCAAGTGTCTGGGAGTGCAAGTCTGAGAATGTAAGTCTGAGAGTGCAAGTGCAAGCCCGCAGCCAGACCCTCTTGGACCATTCTGGGGTCAACCCCACCCTGATGTTACAACTGCAACACACCACTGTCACTCATCCACATTGTCATCATTGACAAAGTGGGTCATATCTGGACAGTCTGGGAAAGGGCAAGAGCAAAACTCTGTGCAGGTCAAGCCCACTGAAAGACACTGACATTTGGTGGCATCGGTTCAGTTTCCGTCTTTACAGTAGAGGTGGGTGAGGTCTCTAGCTCCTTTAGGTGCTGGTGCCTTCTGGAACATCCCAGATTTAATGCACCCATCTTCTCTGAGCCTCCATCCCCTACCAACTGGGTTCCAGAGAAGAGGCTTGGCCAGGTGGCTGTGACGCCACACTGCTGTTTGGTACATGGCTCTCAGCACATGTTGCTGGAAAGCCATCTTCTGTTGAGGGTAGATTTGCTGCTGACAAATCTGTGGTAGATGCTAGTGTGTACCTCAGCTCATCCAGGTTGTTGCAAGGATGCCCATCTTGGTGCCTCTTCTTTGTCTTTCAAGATCTTTGATTGAGTGTTGGTGGTCCTATCTATCAAACACTATAACGACACAGCTGTTACCTTCCTTTCCCATTAAAGTTGCGATCTTTTTCAAGACACACTCACCCAGGTTATTGAATGTTTGAAAAGCTGAATCATTGAGACTTTGAAGAAGATCCATGGCATCAATGATATATGCTGATGGTTCTTTAACATTTGGCAGCTGCTGTGTCTCTTCAACAACAGCATCGAGTTTCTTGGCCAGGTCAGCTTTTGTTGTCTTCTTCATGCTTCCATCATCAAAAAACAAAGAGGGTGGGATAGCTGCGAGTTCGTGAGACATCACAGTCTCCATGGACACCTCTCTTTGTTTGGAAACAGCCAGTAATCTTCGAAAGAGCATGTCTGAATCCATGTGTACCTTTCTAGATATGCTGACTCCAACTGATGTTTTCATGTCCTTGAAGGTTGCACACTGGTTTATTTTCTCTGGCTCCCAGAAGCTCTTTGTTCTTTTTTTATTTTGCCAGACGTTGTTCCATAAAGATGGCATTGTGCTTCGCACCATCTTGGAGGAAGCTTGAGAGCCCTTTTGCAACTTTCTCATATGCAACCTGACCACTTGCAACTTGCAAGCATCGATTTGCTATTGATGGGGAAGTCGTGGCCTAATGGTTAGAGGGTTGGACTCCCAATCGAAGGGTTGTGAGTTCTAGTCTCGGGCCGGACGGAATTGTGGGTGGGGGGAGTGCATGAACAGCTCTCTCTCCACCTTCAATACCACGACTTAGGTGCCCTTGAGCAAGGCATCGAACCTGCTCCCCGGGCGCCGCAGCATAAATGGCTGCCCACTGCTCCGGGGGTGTGCTCACAGTGTGTGTGTGTTCACTGCTCTGTGTGTGTACATTTCGGATGGGTAAAATGCAGAGCACAAATTCTGAGTATGGGTCACCATACTTGGCTGAATGTCACTTCACTTTCACTTTCACTTTGTGAAAAAATATGAAATTGACAAAATTTGGACATGCGAGGTTTCCGCCCGACACGACGATATTTTAATAAAGGTGTTCCATTCCAATGTTAACCTTCAGTTGGATCTGTGTTTCATATGAATTGTATAGTATGGTGTGCCTTATGAATTGTATCATTATTAAATGTATCATAAATATATATCAGCACTTACCTAATGTAAGTTACTTTGCAGAAACAATGAATTTGTCAACATTCTTCTCACCACTGATAATGGGCTTTAGACTAAATTATGTCAGTGTTCCATTTTCATTCATTTTGGACACATCATACATTGAGTGACAGAACACTCCTATTTGTCATGCTATATTTACATATTTGGTATTGCTGGATTCAGCAATACCACCCCACCTTTCCAACAAGCCATCATATGTGTTTCTATAATAATCCCAGGCAAAGCAAGCACAAAGTAAATGAAAACATTCTGCATAGATATTAAATATGTGCATGTCCGCTTATTTTAGGTATGTGTTTACATGTCTCTATTTATTCCATGCATAAAGATATTTACATCCAGTCTTTTCTAGTAGTTGAGTCTACTTCCTGACTACAAATATATCAAGTTTCAAAGCTCTCAGAGCTTGTGTGATTGATCTGCATTAGTTTATATGCCTTAACTCCCATACGGACAGGTTATATTTTAGTCCTTTATTGGTTTTGGGGTGTATAAAAATATCTGTTAATTTAACAATCTTAGCAGTAAAATATTTTTAGCCAAGAATCCATTTCATATATGGGAGACCTTAGAGATGAGGAAAAACATTGTTGGGTTTAGTTCTACCTCCGGTAGGGGTATCTCAAAAACTAAAGCACGTTTTGACCATTTGTCACTAGCCTAGTAGTATGCACAGGAAATTACGCTTAGCTTAAATACATAATATTAATGAAATAGTGTTAATAAATGGCTGCTGAGATAGTATTCTCAAGTGAAATGAGTAGAGGCTTGGACACAGAAACAGCAGTCCAAACATTATGACTTAACAAGAGGATTCTCCCAAGCCATCAAACTGACTCCATCAGAGCAAGAATGCCATGCCAGAGCCGGAAGCGACTGCAGACTATTACTACTGTTGGTTCTGTGTATTTGTGTCATTAAAATAGGGTAACTTACAGCACAAGGAAGCTTGCTTTCAAATTTGATTTCAAACTGAATTGAATTTACAAAAAAAAAAAAAAAAAAAAAAAGACAAGTACATAGTCAATAATAAAATTATAAAACAATGACCTCAATTCAGTTTGAGGTATTCAAAATATGACAACACTGAATTTTTACAAGCAAAGATTTAAGAGCCATATACAATATGTTAGGACTATTTATGTAGACAAATGGAACATCAGATTGCTTTGACCTGTAATGTCTGCAAAATGTAGTGATGCAGACAGTAGACAGACTAGGATATTTATATGTACAAATCAGACAAATATCCCATTCCAAAACATTTCTAGTATAAATTTACATGGTAAAGAAATGAAAGTTCCATTTGTTGTTAAAAGACTTTCTGGTTTTCATTTCACTTACAACCAATAACATTTCCAGAAGGATATTCATCAGTCAGGTGTAGATCTATTCTGAATGTTTGATAACTTCTTTTTTTTTTCAGTTTACAACATAAACAAAACAATACAATTATTGCACATAAAACAGTATCAGAGTATACAAATGTAGTACATACATCAACAGGTCCAGTTTGTATAAGCAAATTAAAACTGAAACAAGTGAAAAATTTGTGCTTAAAAATTATATCGTGAGTCAAAGGGTTCATGATGGATTAAAAAAAATATATTCCAGGTCTCTGAAAAGATGTGGATTTTATTTTTAAACTGTATGTTAAATATTCCATGTGTAGTGTGTCGTTTATAATATGTTTAAATAATTCAAAAGTAGGTGGTTGTTCTTTTTTCCAATTCAGTAATATACATTTCTTAGATACATAAGAAATCAGATCCATCCTTTTTATAAATACAGAGTCTAATGTTTAATTTAAGTCCAACCATCACAGTCATCACAGAGAACTCATGTACAGAATCCCAAAACTAAAAAAAAAATATATATATATGCATAATGGTGCCCCTGTGTGTCTTGCATCTATTGCAAAATGGGGATGTACCAGAATATATCTTACTGAGATGAACTGGGGTCAAATATATTCTTTGTATAAATTTGTTCAATTATTGTGTTACTAGAGAACCCAGATCTTTTTGCCATATGCTTTTTAATGAAGTTAATAATGATGCAGCTTTAAAAATTCACTTTTTAATTCAGTAAAAGGTTTAAGGGTGCCCTTTTTAAGAACTTGCTTAAAAGAGACAATATCTTTCCACTTTCCATCTTTTCCAATGTGTTCCCCATAGAAGATGGTAAATCTGGGTTAAATGACAAAGGTGCCAAAAAAGAGATTTTTGAATGCAAAAATCTTTTGATTTCCTGCCAGACTTTCATTATATTATAAATCACAAATGTCTTTACACAGCCATTCATCTGTTTTTATATTATTAATATAGGGTAATGATGTTAATGACAATGGGTAAATGGCTTGTTTCTCGATATCAGTCCATTGCGCATTGTCTCGAGAGTGTACCCAGCTTATGATACTTTTTGTTTGTGCTGCTTCGTTTTATTGTAAATATACAAAGAGGAAAATTGCAGTAGCCAAAGCGAGCTGAGTTCACACAGCATTGTTTGGGTTAACCACCATTTATTCGGATCATTTTCAAAATATAACTTTTATTTTGTCATGAAATGTAATTTTTAAAGTATTTCAGGCAAAAATGTAGTTGTTTAAAACTCAAATCTGTGGTTTATTTATCAAGACAGCGCCTATTTTTAAAACGTGTTTCGCCGATCCCGGAGACAGTGAGCTCCATGCGATCAGCGGAAGCTCAGTGCTTATGTATCCACAAAAAGCAGCCTCACCTTGACTAGACCTTCTTATTTGTTCCGCTGGCTTTGATATCTCTTTAGTGGTTAAACATAAAATATAATTCGTTTTGGGTAAATCTAACAGGTTATCTTTGGTCTGTATTCAATTTATCTATATGTTAAAATGAAAATGAAAAAGGCAAATTTATTTGATATTTCGTTTCATTGTAATGGCTACACACACACACACACACACACACATATATATATATATATATATATACACATAGGATATCCCTGAACTAAGTAAATTTCTGCAGATCATTCATTATGTTTAAATGAAAATGAAAGGATGCAGTGGTATTTGATATATTTAGTTTTATTGTAAATATACAGAGAGGAAAATTACAGTAGCCATGGTCAGCTGACTGAAGTTAATGAAGTACGCTGCTGTTTTTCAGAATTACCGGATTCGCGTCGTTGTGCGGACATCACACTCCCGCGTCGAATGCACAAAGTCCGAACTACCGAGGTCGCACGTCCAAAATCAGCGTAATTTGTATTTAGTAAATCGCACAGAACTACGTCACCAGACTATTTGCCTAATCTTCACGGTACTTTACACCCCGGTGGAAACGCAGAAAGCAACAAATGTTCCAGGTAATTTCGGTGGAAACGCGGCATTAGACTGGTGCATGATCTGATATGAGGATTGATCCAATATTACTTAAGTTTACAAAAGGAATGTACTCTTGTGGCAAAAGAAACATATCTATACATGAATATGATTTGTCTTGTTATCACGTTCCAGGGTTTAATTCTCCCCATATAGCAACTAAGCCTACTTCACTGGAGGACAATTTTAGGGCTTTAGATGAATTGTGATTACACAATGAAAATGTGGACCTATCCAAATTTGCATCAAAACAACAATTAAAATCTCCTGCTAACAGCCCACGAGAGGTATAATATTGGCTGAATAAAGTAATAATGTTACTTATGAATTTTGGAGTGTCTGTATTGGGAGCATAGATATTCATTAGAGCGGTGGTATTGCAGGTGGGCCGCCAATTATTTTCTGTTCATTTCCAGTCCATTCTAGGGCTGTGCGATTAAAAGAAAATGTCCTAAAATCACGATTTGAGCGTGCGCATATGCCTAACTCCAGGTTCACACACTGTCTGTGATGCGTCTTTTTTCTGAGCCAATGTTGACGGATCAGAGCGTTCTCACTGCGGTAAAAGGCTAGAAATAAAAACGTGCGAAAATAATTCATGTCTAACACATGAGCATAGAGTGAATTTGTTAGTGAACAGGATGCAGTTTAAGTGAGAGGAGACACGTTTTAAGTGTGCACACTCTCTCCTCGCAAAGCAGCGTGTATCTGAGCAAGCACGACCGGTTTTGTGACAGAGCAAAGGAAATCTGCTGCGAACAGAGAGATTCGCACTCGTGCATTATTTTAATGTGCTTTCGCGTTATATTTATGCGCTCTCACTGCTGACCGCATACACATACTGTATACACACTGCAAACACCTGAGGCACCGCTACAATTAATGAGCTCTATGAACAATGCATGGCAAAAAAGAAAAAAAAGTCCCTGTATACAGGATTTTTTTTAAATTTATTTACTTTGCCACAAGTCTATAAATTTTTTTACATCTTCACTATAGTGATAATTTTGACTTATGTCTGTTCTAGAGATGTTACAACTTTTTGATAAAGCTCTGATTGGTTTTCTTTTGGAAATATGTTTCAAATTAATCCTGAATGCATTTATGACTGTAAAAGCACAATTGCAAAATTGATCAAAAAAATCGCGATAGTTTTTTTTTTTTTTGTCCATATCGCACAGCCCTAGTGTATTCAATAAATATAGTTTAAAATCTAGCTTCTGAGTACTAAGTTATTAACCCAACAATAGCGGGGTCAGTTAATTTTTTTGAAGTGGGCCGCGCAAACATATGTGTTTGGTTGTGTGGGCCGCGAGTTGAAAAAGGTTGGGAACCACTGCATTAGAGTAATCTCTCGACCATATAGGGAATCTTTGATTAAAATAAATCTTCCTTCTGTATCACTTAGTTGTTCTTTAAGTAAAAAGGGTACATTTTTATGAATGAGTATACCTGTTCCTCCTTTTTGAGTTGTATAGCTTGAAAAGAATACTTGGCCCACCCAATCTCTCTTAAATTTTTGATGTTCTATATCAGACAGGTGGATTTCCTGCAAAAAGGCAATGTTAATTTTGTCTTTCTTAAGGAAAGTGAGCACTAATTTGCGCTTAATAGGGTCCATGTTATCACTTTACATAAATTTTCCATCTTCCAACAGTGCTTGGGTTAAACAGACCGATCATTTGTATACTCAAAACTAAAAGATTAAATACAGTACACTGAACTGAAGAACAAACTCCCGTCTCCCTCCCACCCCCTTTGACAAGGCAGGCCCGTAATCGAATGAACTCTGGACATATAATAATCAATGAAATCGTGCTCAAATCTCACAGCACACAATATACATGTAATATAAATATAACATAATAAATAAAATAAATAAATAAAAATAAAGATAAAGGAGTGACCTTGTCTAGTCATATCAAATACTAGCAATGCTAAGATATTAGAATATAATACTGACGTAACAAATGTATTTACGCAAAAGTCAACATAACATAGCTTTCAAACCAGAAAGTTAGATTCATAATTTCAGTCTTTATCAGTCTTAGCAAGGTCAATATCTATACCCCAACTAGCTTCTTGATCATTTAAATCCGATCCACAGTTAACGTTACTCAAATCATGGACACTTAGCCAATGCTGCGATAGAACTCCTCAGATTCTTTGGGAGATGACAACAGGTAGATCCTCTTGTCATGCAGAATTCGCAGTTTACAGGGTTGGACGAGGAATTCGCGATACATCCCTTTTTTAAAAAACAGTTTTTTGACATTGTTAAACTCGCGCGTTGTCTAAAAGTCCTGGAAGAAATATAGCCTCGCTCCATCATAGGTGATTTCTCTACATCTCGTTGACCAAAACACCAGTTCTTTTTCCTGAAATTTAAGAAAGCAGATGAGAACGGGTCTTTGTTGATTTGCTTTGGCTGGGGCTAGTGTCCTGTGAACCCGCTCATGAGAGAACGGTGTGTCAGGTGTTGTGTCCGTCCACCGAGGCAGCATGTCCTTCATAAAATCCATGAGTTGGCTTTCCGTTGCCATGATGCGGTCTTCCGCGTCATCCATTCTTTTTTCGTTGGACATTACAGTAGTTTTAATTTCAGTTTAGTTGTTCTCCAATGTCTTAACAGGTGATGAAACTTCATTTAATCATTTTTCAATGCCATCTAATGTAGTTCCAAGCTCTGTTCTCAGCACTTTTAGTTCAGATAACACATCCAATGTGTCTGCCATGTCAGCCTGGTCAGGATCCGCCTGAGATTTCGTTTTTTCTTTTTTTCTGTTTTTCGTGCTCTGGTGAAAATGTCATACTGTTTTGCAGCAAGATGTTTGGAAATGCTCAAATTGTTAGTTTTGATCGGCGTTAGTAAAATTTACAGGGGTACTATAACTTTTTGTGTGCAGGTAGTCGGAGGAAATCAATCAACCAACCATCTTCACCAGAGCCACTTGACCTCTCAATGTTTGATAACTTTTGACAAAATTTAATCCAGGAGCAAAGATAAATAATTTAGTTCCCACTTTATATTAGGTGTCATTAACTATGTACTTACATAAAAAAATAAGTACAATGTACTTATTGTGTTCATATTGTATTGTAAAACACTTTTGCTGCTATTGAGGTGGGATAGGGGAAAGGTTAGGGAGAGGGTTGGAGGTATGGGTAAGTTTAAGGGTGGGTTAAGGTGTAAGGTATGGGTCAACAGTGTAATTATAAATGTAATTACAGAAATTAAATTGGCTACTGAAGTGCTGTCAAACATCTGAATATCAATCAAATTGTGGGCATACTCATTAACGAACTATGATTTAAAAGTAACAAAGTAGATTATTTTGCTTAATTTGTACTTAAGTACAAGTAAAAGTAAAGCTTTAAAAATATACTCAAAAAACTACCCGAAAAAAACTACTTAATTACAGTAATGTGAGTAGTTGCAATTGGTTACTTCCCACAACTGGTCTGCTGTAGGATACTTACCAAAATATTTTTTGTGTGAATTTGTCAATTTAAACACCATACTTCAGAGTGAGCTTATATTTGCGAGTGTTCTGAGGTGCTGGTTTGCTCACTTCGGATGAGTGCACGCACAAATCTTCTCACTGCACATGCAACCTCGTGTCCTCTGGCTCTTAAATGTTTAAACTGACAAAGCTTAAATGACTTTAGTTTAAACACAGATATCAACGTTTGCTGTTCAGGTCTCATCTGTGCGCACGCGTGTTATCAGCACCCGGGTGATGACGGAATAAATGACTACTCATATTCAAGCATAAAGCATTCATATTGAACAAGAGTGCATGTTTTGTCCAAAATTTTTTCTGTCTGGGAATCTAGAATGCGCATGCATCAACAGAAACATATATTAGCTGAACCCTGTTTGTTTTACGTGTTATTTATATCAAACAATATTACAGATGCTTTGTCAGATTTAAGTTGAACCGCGGTCTCCGCGTGCCAAACTGTGTGGTAGACTGAATGGTGCCATCTCTCTATATATATTTATATATATATATATAAAAATGTAAACATATGAACAGCACGTTCTATATTTAAGTATGACTGAAATACAGAATGACCAGTTCCTCTTCAGTAACTCGAGCTGTGTTAAAATGGTAGGGGGAATGCCTTTTGCATGAGCGAGTCTTAATATCATGTGCAATTTGTGCAATGGAAGGGCATGATGTCACGAGCGGGGTGACGTAAACGACCAGGAAACTATAAAAGCATGTGCAATCGCTTTGTGTGTGCATGTTATCAGTCTGTCTTGTAAGTCTTATTTAGTGTTGTCTGTCACTATAAGCTCCTTAATATGTCTAAGAGCAAGACCAAGACTAAGCATTTGAAGGGCCATTCCAGATCGTGCTTCAGACTGTGTGTTCCTCTCTGTCCACGTTTTATTACGAGCGGGGATACACATAGCCTGTACATGGTCTGCCTGGGATCCGGAGGGCTCTCTTCAAGAGGGAGCCTTAGCCGGCGTTCTTCGGGGTGCTGGTTCCACTTCCGCTGAGGTGGAGTGGCGGCTGCATTTGTTGGGTTTGCAGATAGATCTGCTGGAGGGAACAGAGACATGTGCGTCCTTATCTCCTACCTCACCCACCAGATCTCCCCGATCTCTGGGTTCGGAAGCCCGCGCTGCAGTCCTTTCCCCCCGAGGAGAATAAACATAGATTGCATAAAAATCAGTTGCAAATGCATCAGTTACACAAGCATATTATGCCTAATATTATAACTAGCAGATTTAATAAGTAGCGTAGCTCATGCAGTTGGCTCTCGAAAAAAATAAGAGGGCTGATGGTGCTTCTCCACTCTCACCGGGCACGCTCCAAGGAGTGTGTCCATGCTTGTAATCTTGCGATTCTGGTCCTGCTGTTGCTGAGGCACAGCAGTGACTAAGTTTGCAGGGATAGAACATATCTGGCGGATAGGTTGGAGATGGTTCTTCCTATCTTCACCTGTGTTCCCTAGATCTAAAGCTTGTTCGCGGGGCTCGGAAGCCCGCTGTGGTTTCTTCCCTTGCTGCTGCAGCTATTTAACTCAGAGGAGATTAATATTGTTTGTGTGACTAAGCAGCTCACACACTCTCATTTTCAGTTTTTGATATGAATCTTACCACACTAGACCGTGTTAACTTATCAAGTTGTTTGGCTCCATTTGATAATGAGGAATTAAATGAGGCATTTATCTGACTATGAGAAGTTAGATATATCTAACTGGTTTAAGACCAAGATGGTGGCGCGTACACATCGCAAGGCTCTGCGTCGCTCCAGTTTTTGCAATTTTGTGGCGTTGTTAACAAAGGCAGGGGAAAAGCGGAGGTCTAAGGGCTAAGCTAAAGCAAACACTGCTCCAGCTCTCTTTACCCAGCATTTTCCTCACTAATGTGCGGTCACTGGTGAACAAAATGGACGAGTTATGACTTCGCATCACCCACAGTAAGAGACATTTGGACTGCAATGGTTTTCACAGAAACATGGCTACACAGCAATGTACTCAATAATGCTATTGAGCTAGCCGGACGCTACATGCTCTGGGCAGATAGACCAGCAGACGACTCTGGCAAAACAAAAGGTTGTGGATTGTGCATTTACGTTAACAAAGCTTGGTGTATGATCACGTGACCCATCGACAGCGATGCCAGCATAGGTTTCGGCTCTCCTCGCATAGTCTTACTTTTTTCAATAATCCTTTAAAACATTTGAAATACTTCGACATCCATCTCATCATGAATCCTTCCCCAAGCAAAGAAACACGGAAAAGGGAAAATGAACAATCGCCTATAAAGAAAAAATTCAAGGATTCTGCCATCTCCAAGGAAGAACTCGATGCAGTTATTGCTAATGGCATAAAGCTAGCCCTCAAAGAACAACAACGTGGTCTAGATTTGGCCGTAACCTCCGCTGTCAGGGAAGCTGTGGACTCCATTCTGGTCCCAGCACTACGTGACTTGCGAATGGAAATCCAAAAAACTAATGACACCGTGAAGGAGATCAGGAGTGAACTTGAGAAGGTAGCCAAATCTAACAAACGGACTCAAGACCGTGTGGAATCTGTTCAGACGGCTGCACAAGAGGAAAGGCGATCGGTTATCGAACTAAAGACACAGCTAGACCAGCTCAATACAAAGCTGACAGACCTGGAAGACAGCGGACGAAGAAATAATGTTAGGCTGGTTGGCTTACCAGAAACAGTGGAGGGTTCGGATGCAATCGGCTACTTGAAAGATAATCTTTCCAAGTGGATACCCTCATTGGTTGGCAGAGACATTGACATTGAACGGGCACATCGTGTGTATGATGGAGGAGAGGCTAACTCCAATAAGCCGTGCACCTTCATCTTCAGATTACTGCGTTGGCAAGACAGATCGGCTATTCTTAATGGGGCACGTCAAGTTTATCCAGTAAAGTACGCTGCTAATGGCGCGCGCGCATCATCCACTCACCTGCTCATACCCCTCGCTCATTCTTCGGCGCCGACAGCCGGTGGTCAGAACACCGGCACTATCCTGTTCTTCCCCGATTACAGTCCAGCGACAACAACGAAGAGAAAGAGCTTCAGTTCTACCATGAAGAAGGCTAAGGGCATGGGCCTGGAGCCATTGCTCATTTATCCTGCACGGATAAAATTGCAGTATAAAGGCGAAAGGAAGATGTTCGACTCCCCTCAGGCCGCCGAAGATTATATCAACTCTCTTCCGCGGAGGTCCTCCCTTACACACGTACAGCGAGACGGTGGTTCTACTGACGCAGCCTCAAACCCGACCAAAGAAATCAACAATGGGGATTCTCCTCACGCCCGAGAAGGCAATTTAGTGGACATGGCGGAATAATCTTAGATAACAAACTATGTAGCAATGATCAAACTCCGGGTCTTCGCTACAAGGTACGAACTAAGAACAAGTAATGTTACGCAAAATTAGCCTTCTTTACCCAGTTCGAGAGTTGACGAATGTATTCATTTTATATGTTAGGATTTTGTAGGTTTATCTGATTCTATTGCCATGCGTTGGGGTGGATTGGTCACGTATCAGGCAATGTTTTTGTTCTTACAGACCTACGGATTTTTTCCTGTGCGGTCTGTGTTTGTTTTTGTATATAGTTTTTCCCACCCCCTCCCCTTTACAGACATATTCCTACTCTTTGATAGAACAACAGCTTTGGGACATCTGTACGGTAATTGGCAGGAAACGCTTCTGTTATATCGTATACTAGCACGTTCATATTTTAAGACAAATCTTAGTGGTATATGTCGATGCAGTCACTGAATATATTATCACTCAATGTGAATGGCCTGAACCCCGCTATCAAACGCACCCGTGTACTTGAGTATATATATCGTAGAAAGGTAGACATCGCCCTGATACAAGAAACACACCTAAAACAATGCGTTGTGGCACGATTTCAAAATAAACATTACAGATTAATGCATCATCTTGCGCCCTAAATAAGACCAAAGGAGTATGCATACTTCTTAACCGAAAAATATCATGCAATATAAATATTACTGGAAATGATGAGAATGGAATACTTGCTTTTGCCTGTGTTTGCATATTTAATCATAAATTAGCTTTAACATTCATATACTGCCCAAATGAGCCTGACAAAGGCTTTTTTTCTTACATTGGAAACGTATTGTTAGAACAAAATGACTTTTCCTTAGTGGTGGGAGGTGACTTCAATGCAGTCCTTAATCCATCTCTTGATAAATCTGATTCAGATGCAATAGGCAATCCTTCATCTATCTTATTGAAATCGCTTCTCAAAGATTTTAATCTTGTGGATATCTGGCGTATACAGAATTCTACTGCTAGAGATTACACATTTTTCCCCAATAGGCATAAAACATTTTCCCGGATAGATTATATCTTTCTTAGCCCAACCCTTATTGAAGGACATACATCCATTAATATCCTACCAATTCTACTATCTGATCACTCTGCACTTTTATGCAACATCGATCTGCCCAACATTAAGACAAAGGCCCCCAGGTGGCGCTTAAATACATCTTTACTAACTAATTCTGGATTCCTTAGTTCATTAAAAGTACAACTAAAGGATTTTTTAGATACTAACACAAAGGAATGCTCTAATCCACAAGTTCTATGGGAGGCCACAAAGTGTTTTATTTATGGTTTCTGTATTTCATTCTCCTCAACTTTAGCTAAAACAAAAGCGTCCCAGATCACAAATCTTGAAAACAAAATAGAATCATTAGAGAATCTACAAAAATATAGCTTTTCAGATGACCAGTCTAAACTACTGGCCTCTCTCAAAGATGAATACAATACACTGGCCATATCAAAGGCGGAATTTATTTGGCTAGAACCAGACAAAGGTACTATTTTGAAGCAGAGAGGCCTAGTCACCTACTGGCTCTTATGCTTAAGGAATGTGAAACAAAAGCTCACATTCCAGCAATTAATACTCCCGAGGGCAAAATTACCACTAACCCCCAGGCCATTAATAATACATTCTTAACATTTTATGAAAATTTATACAAATCCGAAATCTCTGATGATCATGCTACCAGTAAACATTTTCTTGACAGACTAGAGCTTCCCTGCCTCAAGCAAACTGAGCAAGATGATCTGGAAGCTGCATTAGAGCTGAATGAATTACATAGAGCTGCAAAATGTCTTAATAAAGGCAAATCGCCTGGCTTGGATGGCCTCCCTCCAGAACTTTATTTAGAATTATGGGACATGGTGGGCACACTCATGCTGGATTCATTTAATTTTGCAATTAAAAGTGGGACATTCCATAGAGATCAAAAAACAGCACTCATCACTTTACTCTTGAAAAAGGGAAAATATCCCCTCGAGTGCTCTAGTTTTAGACCAATATCTTTACTTACAAGCGATCTTAAGATATATGCCAAAGTACTCGCTCTACGCCTGGAAAAAGTTATTCAGTCTCTAGTCAATGAGGATCAAACAGGATTTATCAAGGGGCGCTATGCATCTGATAACATGAGAGGCTGCTACACATTACAGAGGCTGCGGAGACACACCCAAATCCTTGTGCCGTCTTTTCACTCGACACAGAGAAAGCCTTCGATAGGATAGAGTGGAAGTATATATGGGCAGTCTTGCAGTGTTTTGGTTTCAAGCATAATTTTATAGCAATGATTAAGGCGCTATACCACTCACCTTTAGCATGTATTCTAACAGGTGACATAATCTCCTCTCCTTTTACATTGCAGCGTGGTACAAGACAAAGGTGTCCACTCTCACCACTTTTGTTTTGTCTGTCTCTGGAACCTATAGCGCAAGCCATTTGGCAATCTATGGCTTCCCCTATGGAAATTGGTCTCTGTATGCAGATGATATAATTTTGTTCTTAGACAACTTTGACACCTCCATTCACCCAATTATTAAGGAATTCAATAATTTTAGCAGCCTGTCAGGCTACAAAATTAATTGGATGAAATCTGCACTTATGCCTTTAAATAATGTACACACTAACATTCCTGTTCCTGTCTATATTCAGTTCAAAAGCTCTTTTACTTATTTGGGCATTACGATATATAAAAACATACATAAAATTACTAGAGACAACTTCAACACTACGCTAAGTAAAATAAAATCAGACATTCATAGATGGAGAAATCTAAAAACATCTCTTCAAGGTAGAATTAATACAGTCAAAATGAACATATTGCCCCGTTTCAATTTCCTTTTCTTTATGTTACCACTCTGCCCCCCTTCAAATTACTTTAAAGATATTCGTTCTATGATTTCCAGTTTTATTTGGGATGGTAGACGGCCCAGGGTTCGTCTGAATACACTGCAACGACCCAAACTGCTGGGTGGTCTAGCAGTACCAAATATTGAGCTTTATTACTGGTCATTTCAGATCAGAGCACTCAGCACATGGATGGACCCACAGTCTACCACTGCATGGCAATTGATTGAATCTGAGATTTTTCCGCACAAGCTGCAAGAAATACTATTCTCCAGTGTAGCAAACAAAACAATAAAAAACAAATTTGGGCCCATCATTGCTAACTCTATTCAAGTGTGGAAGAAAGCAGAATGGTGGATGGGTGGTCCACCTAAAGTCTGTCAGAACACGCCACTATGGCACAACCGGAATTTATTATGTGGCAACAAACCATTTAACCAACCATCTTGGTCATCCCTTGGGGTGAATACATTAGGTGATATATATGATACTCAAGGTCTTTGCTCCATTCAAGATTTAAGAACATGCTTTTCCCTTCCTGTGTCCTGCTATTTTGTTTATTTTCAACTAAGATCAGCCTTAAAAACGTATGGAGTTCCATGGGATTCTCCTCTCCCTGCACATCCCATGTTACAATGGATTGCACCATTACTGGGTAGACCTTCTGTCTCTCTAATATATAGTATGTTGATTCAGCATAGCGCTAAGATTTTACCAATCGAATCAGTATGGAACAGGGAGTTGGAGAGTTTAAATATAAACCTAAATTGGGAGAGAATATGGTGTAATCTAAGCATGACTTCTAAGAACCTAGCTCACCAACTAATTCACTTTAAAATCATACATAGAGCCTACATTACACCTTATAAGAGATTCCAGATGAAATTACAACCTACTCACAACTGTCATATATGTAACACTGCTTCACCTGGAACATTTTTGCACATGTTTTGTGAGTGTCCAGTTATCTCCAATGTCTGGTTGCATGTTAATTCAGTTTTAGCAGATGTACTTGACATTTTTTATGTTCCCAATCCTGGATTCTGTCTCCTTAATGATAATTCAGATTTAAATCTAAAGCAAATTCAGCTCATAATGGTATATGCCGGGTTTACCTCTGCAAAGAAAACAATTTTGAAAAACTGGTTCTTTCCGGATATGTGTATGAAATCGTTCTGGATCCATAGTCTTGTCAACACTGTCAACCTTGAACATACAACTGCACGACTTAATAAGGCGCGACCAGTAACTGTACAAGCTTGGAACTCCTTTCAATCTAAGATAATCTCTTGGACCAGAGTCAACAGCTAGGCAATCATAGTTGTGATACACCTGCCGAACATGTCTCTGTGATTTTATGCACTGTTTTACCATTGTGATGTTTTTATTTATTTATTTATTTTCCATATAGTTGCATATGATTTTGGATATGTCTGTAACCCCCCCCCCCTCCTTTGGAAAGCAATAACAATGTTGATCACCAAAAAAAAAAAACAAAGCTTGGTGTATGAACACTGTCATTGTTGGGAGACTCTGCTCAGCTAACCTAGAGTTTCTCATGGTTAAATGTAGACCTTTTTAAATGTAGACCTCTTAATGGGGGAATTCACTTCCACCATTTTAACTGCATTCTATATTCCACCAAATGCTAATGCCAAGCTTGCTATGAATGGACTTCAGATGAGAATTAGTAAACAACCTGGAGGCTGCTTTTATTGTTGCGGCTGATTTTAATCACTGCAAATTAAAGAGAGGGTTAACCTGAAAGCTGGCATCAAACAAGCTGAACGTAGAAGAACACTTTTCCAACTCTGACCCCCGACGCATGTGGCAGGGCATCCAGGTCGTCAGCGACTACAAGTCAAGCAACTCTTTTTCTATGGTCACAGAAGTCTCCTTCGTTAATGAGCTAAATGACTCTTATGCTCGCTTCAACAGCAACAGCAAGGAGATGGCCACCAAAATCACAAACTCAGCAAACCACGAACCCCTCAAACTCACCTCAACAGATGTCCACACTACATTGAGCCCGGATGGCATTCCTGGTCATGTGCTTAGGGCATGTGCAGAGCAGCTTGCATGGGTCTTCACAGACAATCTGTCCCTCACCCAAGCAACTGTGCCAACATGTTTTAAGTCCACATACATTGTGCCAAAACCGAAACACTCCTCACCGCTTAAATGACTACCGCCCCGCAGCACTAACACCCATCATTATGAAGTGCGACGAGCAAGTGGTTCTAGCACACCTCGAGGACTGCCTCCCACCCACACTGGACACACACCAATTTTCCTACCGTAAAAATAGGAGCACAGAGGATGGAGTATGCACAGTGCTGCACTCTGCACTCACACACTTGGACAATAACAACACATATGTAAGGATGTTGTTTCTTGACTTCAGCTCAGCATTTAACACTGTCATTCCCTCCAAGCTGACCACAAAACTTGGAGATCTGGACATTAACACCTCACTCTGCAACTGGATTATGGACTTTCTGACCAACAGACCTCAGCTTATTAGGTCAGGCCACACCTGCTTCACCACCATCACACTCAACACCGGCATACCACAGGGCTGTGTGTTGAGCCCATACCTCTACTCCCTCTACACCCACGACTGCAAGCCTGTGCATGGATCAAACTCCATTATTAAGTTTGCAGATGACACCACAGTGATTGTAAAATCTAATAAATAAGATTTATCTCACTTAGATATACGAAGAGAAGTTAGATATACTGGAGGGGCTGCTGGGCAGGTACCAGCTGCACTCCCCCACATCGGGACCGGAGGCTGAAACAATGCTCTTGGCTACGGGCTTCCCAGCCTAAGCCTGATCTGAGGGCCGTACTTCAGGTGTGGAGGTCCTCTGTAAAGAAGTCCTGACGTGTGTCAGTCATGACTGCAGAGTGGTGTTTATATCAGTGTTAATTTCGTTGACTAAATATTTTCGTCATTATTTTCGTCACGAATATATTTTTGCAGACGAAAACGAAACGAAAACTAAAAAAGAAGGCACTGATGGAGACTAAAACTATGACTAAATTGATTGACATTATCGTCAACGAATAAAGGACGAGACGAAAATAGACTGTGACGAAAATCAAATCAGCAGACGGGAGAGATGCGAGGAATGAACAAAAGAACCGGCAAAACGGAACAGGCGAGACTGCATGAGAGAAGAGAATCCGAGCCTGACTTATTGAGACGTGAAGCAAAGGTTTTAATTTTTTAAATGAGCTCCCGGGAAGACGGCATTCGAAGAGGTGATGTCTAAAAGAGCGACAAAATGTCCACAGCTCACTTCACGTTTGACGACGAACAAAACAAAACAAAGTGTTAAGCACGCGGAACGCTCATTCGTGGCAAGAACACAACCAATTTGAAAAGACATTTACAGACGAGCCACCTGGACATTTTCTCAAATGTAATTTCACAACGATGTTCTTTTGTTTATTGAGCTAAGCAAAATTGGAAGACTGCAGTGCGTAGATGTTGTAGCATTAAATATTACGAACTGAAAAGTACTGTAAAATAGCCCCTTCTTCAAGTTAGATGAGAGCACAATACTAATACGTAATATTATGATACATATATTTGATTAATACTAATGTTTAGTATATTTTATAATGTTCTACTTTTTGACATCACAAATATTTCTATATTAGTCATGTGAAACGTGAATGTTCACATCCTATCATTATACATACTAATCTAGCAATATTTTAGTATTTAAAACATACAATATTGCTAGACAAATGAATACCTTATAAAATCTTGTAACTTTTTTATCCACCCAACTTATTAAATATTTACTTTAAATGTATTAACTTATTGTTCAGCTCAGCTGTAAGCTTTAAGGTCCTGGACCTAACTTTATTTTTCTTTTATTGATGGTCAATTGGCAGCTAGTTATTGTTTACATTATCATGACAGTGTTTGTTGCTGCATAAAAGCTTTTGAATCGAAATAAAGACACAGTTGTGCTGAAATAAAGTTGAATTTGTGTTTTATATATTTTGGTTAAGTTTGTTTCCTATACCAGCTGTAAAAAATTGTCTAGTAAATCTGTTATTGATTTTATTCTTATTTTAGTCGACTAAAATACCAAGCAATTTTAGTCGACTAAAATAAGACTAAAATTAAAACAAATCAGATGACTAAAACTTGACTAAAACTAAAAAGAATTATAGTCAAAAGACTAAGACTAAAACTAAATTAAAATTTTGTGTCAAAATTAACACTGGTTTACATGCATTACACGGTGCCCGTCTCTCCTCAGTGCCCTCAGGAAGTCGATCTACCAACCCTGCCAGAGCTCCAGGGCGCAGTGGCTTCCAATCAACGCTGCTCTCAGTTTCTTCTGCCCGTGAGCGTAGCAGAGCTGAGAGGCTTGCTACCCCTTCGGGGTCTCTACAACCTCAGTTACACCAGAGGTCAGTCTCGAGAGACTGATTCCCTTAGTAGATTACTTAGCAGCGTTGGACACAACTGCCAAATGTATCTCAATGGGTCCTGCATATGGTAGAAAGGTTATCGTATTCAGTTCAGCTCTTACCATTAAATTCAATGGGGTTATCCTGACGTTGTAAGACCCGAGCAGGCTCTGGTTATAGAACAAGAAGTAAATACCCTATTAAGGAGGGATTGTGTATTTCACAAGTTCCAAAGAAGGATTGGGGGGGGGGGGGTTCGATCATAGATCTATGTCAGTTAAATCACTCAGTTATGAGGCTGAAGTTCAAAATGCTCATTATCAAGCATGCTGTATCACAAATCAGCTCTGAGGACTTGTTTGTCATGATAGATGACAAAGATGCATACTTCCATGTCTCCATCCTTTCACAACACAGGAAGTTTCTGAGGTTCACTTTCAGGGGTGTAGCTTATCAATATTGTTTAAATCTAGATTAAAGACCCATCTCTTTAACCTGGCTTTACACATAACATACTAATATGCTTTTAATATCCAAATCCGTTAAAGGATTTTAAGGCTGCATTAATTAGGTAAACCGGAACCGGAAACACTTCCCATAATACCCTATGTACTTGCTACATCATTAGAAGAATGGCATCTACGCTAATATTTTTCTCTGCCACCATTTTTTCTCTGTAGCCCCCAGATCCAGTTTGTATCCAGATCAGAGGGTCACTGCAGTCACCCGGATCCAATACGTATCCAGACCAGATGGTGGATCAGCACCCAGAAAGGACCTCTACAGCCCTGAAAGACAGCAGAGACCAGGACAACTAGAGCCCCAGATACAGATCCCATGTAAAGACCTTGTCTCAGAGGAGCACCAGGACAAGACCACAGGAAACAGATGATTCTTCTGCACTATCTGACTTTGCTGCAGCCTGGAATTGAACTACTGGTTTCGTCTGGTCAGAGGAGAACTGGCCCCCCAACTGAGCCTGGTTTCCCCCAAGGTTTTTTTCTCCATTCTGTCACCGATGGAGTTTCGGTTCCTTGCCGCTGTCGCCTTTGGCTTGCTTAGTTGGGGTCACTTCATCTACAGCGATATCGTTGACTTGATTGCAAATAAATGCACAGGCACTATTTAACTGAACAGAGATGACATCACTGAATTCAATGATGAACTGCCTTTAACTATCATTTTGCATTATTGACACACTGTTTTCCTAATGAATGTTGTTCAGTTGCTTTGACGCAATGTATTTTGTTTAAAGCGCTATATAAATAAAAGTGACTTTGACTTTGACTTATTGAGTACTTCTGTTTGGCGTTTCACTCTCACCCGTATGATTACGAAATGTGTATATGCAGTTCTGGTTCCTCTAAATGATATCGATGATTGGTGATTTTAGCTCAATCAGAGCAGATGGTGGTTTGACATCAAGTTGTTGTTCTTGCCCACATGGGGGACCTGGGTTTGAGACTGAATGCCAAGAAAAGTGTACTTTCTCCATCACAGAGGACCACTTATCTAGGCGTAGTGTGGGAATCAACCACGATGCAGGCGCATATGTCTCCTGCTCGAATCGAGTCAAGCTGACTTAAGCTGTTAACTTTTTTTAATGTGGCTGACAATCCCTCTGAGTTAAAACAAACCAATATCCCAGAATGATTAATTTACTCAAACAGTACACTGACTTAACTGCTGTGAAGAGAGAACTGAATATGAACACAGAGCCGAGACAGATTTTCTTCAACCGGTTTATTGAATCGAACTGTCTGAAAGAACTACTGGTGATCCGAAAAGGGAACTAATGAGAGCTTGGGCTTGATTTTCAGCATTACTGGACTCAGAAAGCTGTAAACTGACAATCTTGATCATTGAAGTCCTAACATTAGTTTTTGTGCATATAACTTCTAACACATTAAAAACTGTCTTACAGCATTGCAGAAAACATTGTACTTCATAAGACATAAGCTTGTTTCAGTTTGGCAAGATTTGCACTGAATACTGAATGAAACAGCTTTATCTACTAGAGAGAAAAGCTTTTGAGCAGATTTGGGCTTGATTTCACTTCATTTGAACAGATGCACTATTTCAACATTACTGGACTCAGAAAGCTGTAAACTGACAATCTTGATCATTGAAGTCCTAACATATGTTTTTGTGCATATAACTTCTAACACATTAAAAACTGTCTTACAGCATTGCAGAAAACATTGTATTTCATAAGGCATAAGCATCATTCAGTTTGGCAAGATTTGCACTGAATACTGAATGAAACAGCTTTCTCTACTAGAGAGAAAAGCTTTTGAGCAGATTTGGGCTTGATTTCACTTCATTTGAACAGAGGCACTATTTCAACATTACTGGACTCAGAAAGCTGTAAACTGACAATCTTGATCATTGAAGTCCTAACATAAGTTTTTGTGCATATAACTTCTAACACATTAAAAACTGTCTTACAGCATTGCAGCAAACATTGTATTTCATATGGCATAAGCATCTTTCAGTTTGGCAAGATTTGCACTGAATACTGAATAAAACAGCTTTCTCTATTAGAGAGACAAGCTTTTGAGCAGATTTGGGCTAGATTTCACTTCATTTGAACAGAGGCACTATTTCAACATTACTGGACTCAGAAAGCTGTAAACTGACAATCTTGATCATTGAAGTCCTAACATAAGTTTTTGTGCATTTAACTTCTAACACATTAAAAACTGTCTTACAGCATTGCAGAAAACATTGTATTTCATAAGGCATAAGCATCTTTCAGTTTGGCAAGATTTGCACTGAATACTGAATGAAACAGCTTTCTCTAATAGGGAGAAAAGCTTTTGAGCAGATTTGGGCTTGATTTCACTTCATTTGAACAGAGGCACTATTTCAACATTACTGGACTCAGAAAGCTGTAAACTGACAATCTTGATCATTGAAGTCCTAACATAAGTTTTTGTGCATATAACTTCTAACACATTAAAAACTGTCTTACAGCATTGCAGCAAACATTGTATTTCATATGGCATAAGCATCTTTCAGTTTGGCAAGATTTGCACTGAATACTGAATGAAACAGCTTTCTCTATTAGAGAGACAAGCTTTTGAGCAGATTTGGGCTAGATTTCACTTCATTTGAACAGAGGCACTATTTCAACATTACTGGACTCAGAAAGCTGTAAACTGACAATCTTGATCATTGAAGTCCTAACATAAGTTTTTGTGCATATAACTTCTAACACATTAAAAACTGTCTTACAGCATTGCAGAAAACATTGTATTTCATAAGGCATAAGCATCTTTCAGTTTGGCAAGATTTGCACTGAATACTGAATGAAACAGCTTTCTCTAATAGAGAGAAAAGCTTTTGAGCAGATTTGGGCTTGATTTCACTTCATTTGAACAGAGGCACTATTTCAACATTACTGGACTCAGAAAGCTGTAAACTGACAATCTTGATCATTGAGGTCCTAACATAAGTTTTTGTGCATATAACTTCTAACACATTAAAAACTATCTTACAGCATTGCAGCAAACATTGTATTTCATATGGCATAAGCATCTTTCAGTTTGGCAAGATTTGCACTGAATACTGAATGAAACAGCTTTCTCTAATAGAGAGAAAAGCTTTTGAGCAGATTTGGGCTTGATTTCACTTCATTTGAACAGAAACACTATTTCAGCATTACTGGACTCAGAAAGCTGTAAACTGACAATCTCGATCATTGAAGTCCTAACATTAGTTTTTGTGCATATAACTTCTAACGCATTAAAAACTGTCTTACAGCATTGCAGAAAACATTGTACTTTATAAGGCATAAGCTTGTTTCAGTTTGGCAAGATTTGCACTGAATACTGAATGAAACAGCTTTATCTAATAGAGAGAAAAGCTTTTGAGCAGATTTGGGCTTGCACTTCATTTCAACAGAAACACTATTTCAGCATTACTGGACTCAGAAAGCTGTAAACTGACAATCTTGATCATTGAAGTCCTAACATAAGTTTTTGTGCATATAACTTCTAACACATTAAAAGCTGTCTTACAGCATTGCAGAAAACATCTGTTGAAATGAAGTGAAATCAAGCCCAAATCTGCTCAAAAGCTTTTCTCTCTATTAGATAAAGCTGTTTCATTCAGTATTCAGTGCAAATCTTGCCAAACTGAAACAAGCTTATACCTTATGAAGTACAATGTTTTCTGCAATGCTGTAAGACAGTTTTTAATGTGTTAGAAGTTATATGCACAAAAACTAATGTTAGGACTTCAATGATCAAGATTGTCAGTTTACAGCTTTCTGAGTCCAGTAATGCTGAAATAGTGTTTCTGTTGAAATGAAGTGAAATCAAGCCCAAATCTGCTCAAAAGCTTTTCTCTCTATTAGATAAAGCTGTTTCATTCAGTATTCAGTGCAAATCTTGCCAAACTGAAACAAGCTTATGCCTTATGAAGTACAATGTTTTCTGCAATGCTATAAGACAGTTTTTAATGTGATAGAAGTTATATGCACAAAAACTAATGTTAGGACTGCAATGATCAAGATTGTCAGTTTACAGCTTTCTGAGTCCAGTAATGTTGAAATAGTGTTTCTGTTCAAATGAAGTGAAATCAAGCCCAAATCTGCTCAAAAGCTTTTCTCTCTATTAGAGAAAGCTGTTTCATTCAATATTCAGTGCAAATCTTGCCAAACTGAAACAAGCTTATGCCTTATGAAGTACAATGTTTTCTGCAATGCTGTAAGACAGTTTTTAATGTGTTAGAAGTTATATGCACAAAAACTTATGTTAGGACTTCAATGATCAAGATTGTCAGTTTACAGCTTTCTGAGTCCAGTAATGCTGAAATAGTGTTTCTGTTGAAACGAAGTGAAATCAAGCCCAAATCTGCTCAAAAGCTTTTCTCTCTATTAGATAAAGCTGTTTCATTCAGTATTCAGTGCAAATCTTGCCAAACTGAAACAAGCTTATGTCTTATGAAGTACAATGTTTTCTGCAATGCTGTAAGACAGTTTTTAATGTGTTAGAAGTTATATGCACAAAAACTTATGTTAGGACTTCAATGATCAAGATTGTCAGTTTACAGCTTTCTGAGTCCAGTAATGCTGAAATAGTGTTTCTGTTGAAATGAAGTGAAATCAAGCCCAAATCTGCTCAAAAGCTTTTCTCTCTATTAGATAAAGCTGTTTCATTCAGTATTCAGTGCAAATCTTGCCAAACTGAAACAAGCTTATGTCTTATGAAGTACAATGTTTTCTGCAATGCTGTAAGACAGTTTTTAATGTGTTAGAAGTTATATGCACAAAAACTAATGTTAGGACTTCAATGATCAAGATTGTCAGTTTACAGCTTTCTGAGTCCAGTAATGCTGAAATAGTGTTTCTGTTGAAATGAAGTGAAATCAAGCCCAAGTCTGCTCAAAAGCTTTTCTCTCTATTAGAGAAAGCTGTTTCATTCAGTATTCAGTGGAAATCTTGCCAAACTGAAACAAGCTTATGTCTTATGAAGTACAATGTTTTCTGCAATGCTGTAAGACAGTTTTTAATGTGTTAGAAGTTATATGCACAAAAACTTATGTTAGGACTTCAATGTTTTGGCACCCGCGTCCAGATCTCTGGAACTTCCACGTGTGGCTTCTAGACGGGATGCGGCAGACCTAAGTGATCTGCCCCCAGCGGTGGTAGACACTATCACTCAGGCTAGAGCCCCTTCTACGAGGCAGGCCTATGCTCTGAAGTGGAGTCTGTTCACGAATTGGTGTTCTTCTTACTGAGAAGACCCCCGGAGATGCCCGGTCAGAGTCGTGCTTTCTTTCCTGCAAGGTAGGCTGGAGCGTTGGCTGTCAACCTCCACCCTGAAGGTGTATGTGGCTGCCATTGCAGCCCATCACGATGCAGTGGACGGCCGGTCCCTGGGGAGGCATGACCTGATTGTTAGGTTCCTGAGGGGTGCCAGAAGGTTACATCCTCCTATGTCTTGTAAGTCTTATTTACTGTTGTCTGTCCAGTATCAGTAGACTACGATGCCTAAGTCTAAAGCTAAGACGAGACATTTGAAGGGTGAAACCAAATCGCGCTATAAACTGTGTGTTCCTCCATGCCAGCGCTACATCACGGCTGGGGACACACATGATTTATGCGTGGTTTGCCTGGGATCGGAGCATGCTGAGTCGGCTCTCGGCCGACTGCCCGCATTGTGAACGATTGCCAATGCGGGCGCTTCGATCCCGGAGGGCTCTCTTCGAGGAGGGAGCCTTCGCCAGCGTTCCCCGCGGCTCTGGCCCCGCTTCTGCTGAGGCAGAGCGGCTGCTGCACTCGTGGGGTTCGCAGGTAGATCTGGCAGAGGGAATGGAGACGGGCACGTCCTTATCTCCTTCCTCATCTGCTAGATCTGGCGCCCAAACCCTGGGATCGGAAGCACGCTCGTCGGTTTCTTCCGCCCAGGGCGAGGGGTCGACACTCCACCTCTCTTCGTCCTCGAGGGAACGAGACGCTGCGTCGATCGCATTTGGGGAACGCCTTTGGCAAGAACAACTCTGAATATCGTGTGCAATCAGTTCAATGGAAGAGCGTGACGTCACGGACGGGGTGACGTAGCAACCAGGAAGCTATAAAGGCACGTGCCACGCAGCTGGCTTCAGCTTCGAGTAGGGAAGCAAGCGCAGGCAGGAGTGCCGGGAGTATGGCTCGGCGACGCAGCGTCTCGTTCCCTCGAGGAACTAGGGTTATATACGTAAACTAGGGACGTTCCTCTTCGGGAACTCGAGCTGCGTCGATCGCATTTGGGGAACGATGTGCCAACGCTGCCAGACTACCAAACCCCTGCCTAGTGTGTATCCGTAGAGCACAGCTTAGGACGAGAGGACAGAAGAGCCAGGAGCGGCTCGCATATCGAGATTGTAAAATCTGGCAAATGTAGAGGGCGTGGACCACCCCGCAGCGTTGCAGATGTCCAAGAGGGACACACCTGCCAGGAAGGCCTTAGAGGCAGCCATACTCCGCGTAGAGTGAGCCTTGGCTCCCAAAGGAAGGGGAAGACCAGAGGACTCATATGACTCGTTGATAGCCTCGACTATCCAACGGCTAAGGGTCTGCTTAGAGGCAGGAGAACCCCTGTTAGTAGGACCGTAGCATACAAGCAATTGGTCGGATTTTCTCCACAGGGCAGCTCTGTGGACGTATGCGTCCAGTGCTCGCACTGGACACATACAATTTAGCTTCACCTGGTCTGGCTCCCGAAAGGGAGGAGGACAGAAGGCCTGCAGTACGACAGGTTGTGGTGTGACAGAGGGAACTTTAGGAATATAACCCGCTCGAGGGTAAAGAAATGCTTTGGCCATACCTGGGGCAAAGTCTAGATAATTAGGGGCCACCGAGAGGGCCTGGAGATCTCCAACTCTCTTTAGAGAAGTAATAGCCAATAATAGGGCAGTCTTAAGTGTCAGATGTCTGTCTGATATTTCTTGAATTGGCTCGAATGGAGCTTTGCAGAGAGCCTCTAACACCACAACCAGATCCCATGGGGGAATACGGGACCGTACTGGAGGTCTCAGCCTCAGTGCACCTCGGAGGAAACGTTGAAATAGTGCCTCTGTTCAAATGAAGTGAAATCAAGCCCAAATCTGCTCAAAAGCTTTTCTCTCTATTAGAGAAAGCTGTTTCATTCAGTAATCAGTGCAAATCTTGCCAAACTGAAATATGGTTATGCCATATGAAATACAATGTTTTCTGCAATGCTGTAAGACAGTTTTTAATGTGTTAGAAGTTATATGCACAAAAACTTATGTTAGTACCAACTGGGCAGTTAACAGGGTCAAGGTGGCGATCTCTGCACCATGAAGTGAAGAGTTTCCACTTCAGGGCGTACAGTTTCCTCGTGGAGGGAGCTCTGGATTGGAGTAGGGTCTCAACAACCTCGGTTGAGAGACCAGCTGCTAACAGATGTGCCCCCTCAGGGGCCACACCCACAGCTTCCACAACTCCGGGCGAGGGTGAATTATCTTGCCCTGCGCCTGAGAGAGTAGATCTGTCCTGATCGGAATCTGCCATGGAGAGCCGTCGAGGAGAGAGATCAGATCTGCGAACCATACTCGGCCCGGCCAGAACGGGGCTACTAACAACAGACGGACCCCGTCCCGGCGTACTCTCGCCAGAACTCCCGGGAGCAGAGCGATGGGGGGAAAGGCATACAGACGAAGCCTCGGCCAAGTCTGTGCCATGGCATCTAGTCCCAGTGGAGCTGGGTGAACTAGAGAGAACCAGAGGGGACATTGCGATGTCTCTCGAGTCGCGAAGAGGTCCACCTGAGCTTTGCCAAATATCTGCCATATCTGCTTCACCACCTCGGGATGGAGCATCCATTCCCCGGGCCTTGGCCCCTGTCTCGACAGCATGTCTGCTCCCACATTCAATCGCCCAGGAATATACACTGCTCTTAACGAGAGGAGTTTGCCCTGGGACCACAGGAGGATCTGGTACACCAGCTTGTACAAGGGGCGTGAACGCAGACCCCCCTGGTGATTGATATAAGAGACTACCGCTGTGTTGTCGGTGCGCACTAACACATGACAGCCTCTCAGGTCTGGGAGGAAATATTTTAAAGCTCGATACACTGCTAGCATTTCTAGACAATTGATGTGCCATGTCAGATGGCGACCGCTCCACAGACCGCGGGCAGGGTGGCCACTCATGACCGCACCCCAACCGGTGAGGGACGCATCTGTCGCTAGCGTTACACGGCGACCAAGAGCTCCCAGCACCGGGCCCTGATTCAAGAACCAAGGTTTCTTCCATATGTCTAAGGCACGAAAGCATCGCCGCGTGACCTGAATAGTTCGGAAAGGATTTCCCCTCGGGGAAAACCCCTTGGTCTTGAGCCACCACTGAAGGGGCCTCATGTGCAGGAGACCAAAAGGTATCACGTTGGACGCAGCTGCCATGAGCCCTAACAGTCTCTGAAACTGCTTCACAGTGAGTGACTGGCCTTCTCTGACTCTCTTGACTGATGTGAGGATCGACTCGATCCGAGCAGGAGACATACGTGCCTGCATCGTGGTCGAATCCCATACTACGCCTAGATAGGTGGTTCTCTGAACTGGAGAAAGTACACTCTTCTTGGCATTCAGTCTCAAACCCAGCTCCCCCATGTGTGCGAGAACGACATCTCGATGTCGAACCGCCATCTGCTCTGAATGAGCTAAGATCAACCAATCGTCGATATAATTTAGAATGCGGATGCCCTGCATACGGAGGGGTACCAGAGCCGCATCTACACACTTCGTGAATGTGCGGGGTGAGAGTGCAAGGCCGAATGGAAGTACTCGATATTGATAAGCTTTGCCCCCGAAAGCGAACCTCAGAAACTTCCTGTGTTGTGGAAGGATGGATATGTGGAAGTATGCGTCTTTGAGATCTATCGTGACAAACCAGTCCTCGGATCTGATTTGAGCTACAACCTGTTTGACAGTAAGCATTTTGAACTTCAGTGACATAACTGAGAGGTTTAACTGACGTAGGTCTAAGATCGGACGCAACCCCCCATCCTTCTTTGGAACTATGAAATACCGGCTGTAGAACCCGGATTCCCTGTCTAGAGGAGGGACCACCTCGATGGCCTCCTTCCTTAATAGGGTATTCACTTCTTGTTCCATAACCAGAGCCTGCTGGGGGCCGACGACTGTCGGTGTAACCCCATTGAATTTCGGCGATGGACGGCCGAATTGAATAGCGTAGCCTCTTTCTACTGTGTGCAGGACCCATTGAGAAACATTTGGCAGAAGTTTCCACGCTGCTCGAAAATGTACTAAGGGAATCAGTCTCTCGAGACTGATCTCTGGTGTAAGAGGCCCCCGAAGGGGAGGCGAGCTTCCAAGCTCCGCTACGCTCACGGGCGGAAATAACTGGGAGGGACGCTCGCGGGAGACCGCTGCACCCTGAAACACTGGCAGGGTTGGCAGACCGGCCTCCGGAGGGTACCGGGGAGAGGCGGGCACCGTATACTGAGGTGGGAACCGCTCTGACCCCGTAGGGGCTACCCTCGAGGTCACTGGTAGCATGGCGTCAGGACCTCTTTGTCGAGGACTTCCTAGCTTCGATAATAGTACGAAGGTCAGATTTTAATCTAGGAGCCCCCGACTCAGAGCCTTAGACCCTCGGTCCCGGCGTGGGGGAGCACGAGTGGCGACGCTCTGCTTTTGAGCCTCACGGTATGAGGAGCCTGCTAGTGGCGTGGGTATCTCCCGTCCAGATAACCCACAAGAGCGACGAGGGAGGAAACTCTGGAATGCCGCCGCCTGTTTACGGGCCTCCTGGAACCTGTCGACGACAGTATTGACTGTGTCGCCGAACAGGCCCGAGGCTTGGAGCGGGGCGTCCAGGAGGCAGAACCTGTCACGGTCTTTAATCTGGGACAGGTTCAGCCATAAATGCCTCTCCGCGGCCACCAAGGCTGCCATAGACCGCCCAATTGCGCGAGCGGTCTCTTTGGTGGCGCGGAGGGAGAGATCAGCGGTCCGTCTAAGCTCTGCAATATCGTCGGACTTGATCCCCTCTCCCTCGTCTACATCTCTCAACAGGTCGGCCTGATATGCTTGAAGGACGGCCATGGTGTGAAGGCACGCCCCTGCCTGACCTGCTGCCACATAGCCCTTGCCCACTAACCCTGATGTCGTTCTTAATGCTTTAGTAGGCAAGGCCGGAGCCTTCAGAGACGACGCCGAACCGGGTGACAGATAGCCCGCAAGCGTCTGTTCAACCCGTGGCATCGCTCTGTAACCACGCTCATCGAGCCCTGTCACATTCCCATAATACTGCGAATCAGGGCCGAAAAGACGGGTGGAATATGGGTGTTTCCACGACCTCGCTATCTCATCATGGAGGTCGGGAAAAAAGGGAAGGCTCCGGGCTGGAGGTGGTTGTCTGGGCCTGAGATACCGCTCATCTAATTTACTTCTCTGCGGTTCATGTGATTTTTGTGGGGGCCAGTCTATTTTTAACTTCTCGACTGCGCGAGTAACCACCTCCAGCAGCTCCTCATACTGGGGCGAAAGGGGTGGCGAATCCCTGCCAACTGTCTCCACATCCACCTCTTGATCATTGAAGTCCTAACATAAGTTTTTGTGCATATAACTTCTAACACATTAAAAACTGACTTACAGCATTGCAGAAAACATTGTATTTCATATGGCATAACCATATTTCAGTTTGGCAAGATTTGCACTGATTACTGAATGAAACAGCTTTCTCTAATAGAGAGAAAAGCTTTTGAGCAGATTTGGGCTTGATTTCACTTCATTTGAACAGAGGCACTATTTCAACATTACTGGACTCAGAAAGCTGTAAACTGACAATCTTGATCATTGAAGTCCTAACATAAGTTTTTATGCATATAACTTCTAACACATTAAAAACTGTCTTACAGCATTGCAGAAAACATTGTATTTCATAAGGCATAAGCATCTTTCAGTTTGGCAATATTTGCACTGAATACTGAATGAAACAGCTTTCTCTAATAGAGAGAAAAGCTTTTGAGCAGATTTGGGCTAGATTTCACTTCATTTGAACAGAGGCACTATTTCAGCATTACTGGACTCAGAAAGCTGTAAACTGACAATCTTGATCATTGAAGTCCTAACATAAGTTGTTGTGCATATAACTTCTAACACATTAAAAACTGTCTTACAGCATTGCAGAAAACATTGTATTTCATAAGGCATAAGCATCTTTCAGTTTGGCAAGACTTGCACTGAATACTGAATGAAACAGCTTTCTCTACTAGAGAGAAAAGCTTTTGAGCAGATTTGGGCTTGATTTCACTTCATTTGAACAGATGCACTATTTCAACATTACTGGACTCAGAAAGCTGTAAACTGACAATCTTGATCATTGAAGTCCTAACATATGTTTTTGTGCATATAACTTCTAACACATTAAAAACTGTCTTACAGCATTGCAGAAAACATTGTATTTCATAAGGCATAAGCATCATTCAGTTTGGCAAGATTTGCACTGAATACTGAATGAAACAGCTTTCTCTACTAGAGAGAAAAGCTTTTGAGCAGATTTGGGCTTGATTTCACTTCATTTGAGCAGAGGCACTATTTCAACATTACTGGACTCAGAAAGCTGTAAACTGACAATCTTGATCATTGAAGTCCTAACATAAGTTTTTGTGCATATAACTTCTAACACATTAAAAACTGTCTTACAGCATTGCAGCAAACATTGTATTTCATATGGCATAAGCATCTTTCAGTTTGGCAAGATTTGCACTGAATACTGAATGAAACAGCTTTCTCTATTAGAGAGACAAGCTTTTGAGCAGATTTGGGCTAGATTTCACTTCATTTGAACAGAGGCACTATTTCAACATTACTGGACTCAGAAAGCTGTAAACTGACAATCTTGATCATTGAAGTCCTAACATAAGTTTTTGTGCATTTAACTTCTAACACATTAAAAACTGTCTTACAGCATTGCAGAAAACATTGTATTTCATAAGGCATAAGCATCTTTCAGTTTGGCAAGATTTGCACTGAATACTGAATGAAACAGCTTTCTCTAATAGAGAGAAAAGCTTTTGAGCAGATTTGGGCTTGATTTCACTTCATTTGAACAGAGGCACTATTTCAACATTACTGGACTCAGAAAGCTGTAAACTGACAATCTTGATCATTGAAGTCCTAACATAAGTTTTTGTGCATATAACTTCTAACACATTAAAAACTGTCTTACAGCATTGCAGAAAACATTGTATTTCATAAGGCATAATCATCTTTCAGTTTGGCATGATTTGCACTGAATACTGAATGAAACAGCTTTCTCTAATAGAGAGAAAAGCTTTTGAGCAGATTTGGGCTTGATTTCACTTCATTTGAACAGAGGCACTATTTCAACATTACTGGACTCAGAAAGCTGTAAACTGACAATCTTGATCTTTGAGGTCCTAACATAAGTTTTTGTGCATATAACTTCTAACACATTAAAAACTATCTTACAGCATTGCAGCAAACATTGTATTTCATATGGCATAAGCATCTTTCAGTTTGGCAAGATTTGCACTGAATACTGAATGAAACAGCTTTCTCTATTAGAGAGACAAGCTTTTGAGCAGATTTGGGCTAGATTTCACTTCATTTGAACAGAGGCACTATTTCAACATTACTGGACTCAGAAAGCTGTAAACTGACAATCTTGATCATTGAAGTCCTAACATAATTTTTTGTGCATATAACTTCTAACACATTAAAAACTGTCTTACAGCATTGCAGAAAACATTGTACTTCATAAGGCATAAGCTTGTTTCAGTTTGGCAAGATTTGCACTGAATATTGAATGAAACAGCTTTATCTAATAGAGAGAAAAGCTTTTGAGCAGATTTGGGCTTGATTTCACTTCATTTCAACAGAAACACTATTTCAGCATTACTGGACTCAGAAAGCTGTAAACTGACAATCTTGATCATTGAAGTCCTAACATTAGTTTTTGTGCATATAACTTCTAACACATTAAAAACTGTCTTACAGCATTGCAGAAAACATTGTACTTCATAAGACATAAGCTTGTTTCAGTTTGGCAAGATTTGCACTGAATACTGAATGAAACAGCTTTATCTAATAGAGAGAAAAGCTTTTGAGCAGATTTGGGCTTGATTTCACTTCATTTCAACAGAAACACTATTTCAGCATTACTGGACTCAGAAAGCTGTAAACTGACAATCTTGATCATTGAAGTCCTAACATAAGTTTTTGTGCATATAACTTCTAACACATTAAAAACTGTCTTACAGCATTGCAGAAAACATTGTACTTCATAAGACATAAGCTTGTTTCAGTTTGGAAAGATTTGCACTGAATACTGAATGAAACAGCTTTATCTAATAGAGAGAAAAGCTTTTGAGCAGATTTGGGCTAGATTTCACTTCATTTGAACAGAGGCACTATTTCAACATTACTGGACTCAGAAAGCTGTAAACTGACAATCTTGATCATTGAAGTCCTAACATAATTTTTTGTGCATATAACTTCTAACACATTAAAAACTGTCTTACAGCATTGCAGAAAACATTGTACTTCATAAGGCATAAGCTTGTTTCAGTTTGGCAAGATTTGCACTGAATATTGAATGAAACAGCTTTATCTAATAGAGAGAAAAGCTTTTGAGCAGATTTGGGCTTGATTTCACTTCATTTCAACAGAAACACTATTTCAGCATTACTGGACTCAGAAAGCTGTAAACTGACAATCTTGATCATTGAAGTCCTAACATTAGTTTTTGTGCATATAACTTCTAACACATTAAAAACTGTCTTACAGCATTGCAGAAAACATTTTATTTCATAAGACATAAGCATGTTTCAGTTTGGCAAGATTTGCACTGAATACTGAATGAAACAGCTTTATCTAATAGAGAGAAAAGCTATTGAGCAGATTTGGGCTTGATTTCACTTCATTTGAACAGAAACACTATTTCAGCATTACTGGACTCAGAAAGCTGTAAACTGACAATCTCGATCATTGAAGTCCTAACATTAGTTTTTGTGCATATAACTTCTAACGCATTAAAAACTGTCTTACAGCATTGCAGAAAACATTGTACTTCATAAGGCATAAGCTTGTTTCAGTTTGGCAAGATTTGCACTGAATACTGAATGAAACAGCTTTATCTAATAGAGAGAAAAGCTTTTGAGCAGATTTGGGCTTGATTTCACTTCATTTCAACAGAAACACTATTTCAGCATTACTGGACTCAGAAAGCTGTAAACTGACAATCTTGATCATTGAAGTCCTAACATAAGTTTTTGTGCATATAACTTCTAACACATTAAAAGCTGTCTTACAGCATTGCAGAAAACATTGTACTTCATAAGACATAGGCTTGTTTCAGTTTGGCAAGATTTGCACTGAATACTGAATGAAACAGCTTTATCTAATAGAGAGAAAAGCTTTTGAGCAGATTTGGGCTTGATTTCACTTCATTTCAACAGAAACACTATTTCAGCATTACTGGACTAAGAAAGCTGTAAACTGACAATCTTGATCATTGAAGTCCTAACATTAGTTTTTGTGCATATAACTTCTAACACATTAAAAACTGTCTTACAGCATTGCAGAAAACATTGTACTTCATAAGACATAAGCTTGTTTCAGTTTGGCAAGATTTGCACTGAATACTGAATGAAACAGCTTTATCTAATAGAGAGAAAAGCTTTTGAGCAGATTTGGGCTTGATTTCACTTCATTTCAACAGAAACACTATTTCAGCATTACTGGACTCAGAAAGCTGTAAACTGACAATCTTGATCATTGAAGTCCTAACATAAGTTTTTGTGCATATAACTTCTAACACATTAAAAACTGTCTTACAGCATTGCAGAAAACATTGTACTTCATAAGACATAAGCTTGTTTCAGTTTGGCAAGATTTGCACTGAATACTGAATGAAACAGCTTTATCTAATAGAGAGAAAAGCTTTTGAGCAGACTTGGGCTTGATTTCACTTCATTTCAACAGAAACACTATTTCAGCATTACTGGACTCAGAAAGCTGTAAACTGACAATCTTGATCATTGAAGTCCTAACATTAGTTTTTGTGCATATAACTTCTAACACATTAAAAACTGTCTTACAGCATTGCAGAAAACATTGTACTTCATAAGACATAAGCTTGTTTCAGTTTGGCAAGATTTGCACTGAATACTGAATGAAACAGCTTTATCTAATAGAGAGAAAAGCTTTTGAGCAGACTTGGGCTTGATTTCACTTCATTTCAACAGAAACACTATTTCAGCATTACTGGACTCAGAAAGCTGTAAACTGACAATCTTGATCATTGAAGTCCTAACATTAGTTTTTGTGCATATAACTTCTAACACATTAAAAACTGTCTTACAGCATTGCAGAAAACATTGTACTTCATAAGACATAAGCTTGTTTCAGTTTGGCAAGATTTGCACTGAATACTGAATGAAACAGCTTTATCTAATAGAGAGAAAAGCTTTTGAGCAGATTTGGGCTTGATTTCACTTCATTTCAACAGAAACACTATTTCAGCATTACTGGACTCAGAAAGCTGTAAACTGACAATCTCAATCATTGCAGAAAACATTGTACTTCATAAGGCATAAGCTTGTTTCAGTTTGGCAAGATTTGCACTGAATACTGAATGAAACAGCTTTATCTAATAGAGAGAAAAGCTCTCTATCGAAAACGAAACCTGCAAGCGCTGCCCCTGGAGGAGGCAGATCCAGCCTTGTCGTTGCTGTGTCCCGTAAGAGCGCTTCGCATATACGTGGACCGCACCCAGAGCTTCAGAAGCTCTGAGCAGCTCCTGGTCTGCTTTGGAGGTCAGCAGAAGGGGAAGGCTGTCTCTAAGCAGAGGTTGGCCCACTGGATAGTGGACGCCATCGCCTTGGCTTACCATTCCCAAGGCGAGCCGTGCCCCCTGGGGGTGAGGGCCCACTCCACACGGAGTGTGGCCTCCTCCTATGCGTTGGCGCACGGCGCCTCTCTGGCAGACATCTGTCGAGCTGCGGGCTGGGCGACACCTAACACCTTTGCGAGGTTTTACAACCTCCGTGTAGAGCCAGTTTTTTCCCGTGTGTTAGGTAATAGGTAATTGGCGGGAAGGGCTGGCTGGGTGTCTCGCTTGCTGCGCCATTCCCCCTAACACGGGGATGTGAGCGCCTTCTTCTCCCAGTAGAGTTCCCCGGTTGGCGTACCCTGGTCGAGCATCCTCCAGCACCCTCGACGTCAGACTTGGCGGAGCAGTCTGTCGCCAGGCCCAGTACTGGCGTTAGCATGCCCGGAGCCCGGTCAGCCCCTGTACTGGGCTAGGTGTCCATATGGCTGGGTTCCCTACGGGTAATCCCATATGTGTATTCTACCACGGTAAGGTTTCCCTCTTGGCAAACCCGTGTCTTCCCTTGACAGATCGTTCTGTCAGTCTCTTCTGGCAGCCGTTCCATCCCTACTCCAAGGTAGGACCTGCCTCAGAAACCCCTTCCATATGTAGTACTGCCCCCTGGGTCAGTCGATATCGGTATATCCACATGTCACCTCCCTACGGGTAGGATGTGGTCTCCGTAGCGACCTTTTCCTAAAGGCTCGCTTCCCCATTGTCTTGCCAGCTGAAAGAACAAATAGGGAAGATTTGAAGCAATCTTTCACTGAAGGTTGGAATCCCTTCCATTTACTTTATGTGGGCGGAACAGCAGCATGGCCTTCTCCAGCAGCGATGTACTCACCCTTTGGCCCCTTCGGTACCAAGGTCAGTGAATTTGCGCTGGGGCTTTGGGAAGGTTACGACCTTAAGCGTAGCTTTTGTGGCACGCCAAGGCTTGTCAACAATTGCAGCGCCTCAGGGTTGTGACGAGGTTCAGGCTATGGCGTTTTCCATAGGACCCCATTTGTCGGTCGACATAACTCGTAGTGACCGACAGATAGGGAACGTCTCGGTTACGTATGTAACCCTCGTTCCCTGATGGAGACGTTATGTCCCCATGCCACAACCTTGAACCATTCGCTGTTGCCGGGACACGTTCTCGGCTCCTCAGCGTAAAACCTAATGAGTGGATGCACCTGTCGCCCTATTTATACCCGTTGGCACGGGGAGTGGCTCTGGTGTGTTAATCCACTTGCCAATTTCATTGTCGTTTTCTCTTAAAATCAGAGATGATTGGCCTCCCAAGTGAGACCCCATTTGTCGGTCGACATAACTTCTCCGTTCCCTCCATCAGGGAGCGAGGGTTACGTACGTAACCGAGACGTTCTTGGTTGTTGCAGTAAAGGGTGGCACAACCAGTTATTAGATTTAGGGTGCGATTACTTTTTCAAAGTGCCAGGCAGGTTTAGACAGCTTTTTTCACTTAATAAATGAAATAATTATTTAAAAACTTTATTTTGTATTTTCTCTGGTTATATTTGTGTAATATTAACATTTGTTGGATGATCTAAATCATTAAAGTATGACCAAAAAAAAAAAAAAAGGGGAAGGGAAGGGGCAAAAACTTTTTCACACCAATGTAATTGATAAACAGATATGCCAGTACTTTGTGAATTGTGAAATTAATAAATTCTTTCCTAAATGTAAGGTGGTACAGAATCCACAGTTTTTTGTTGTTGTTGTTGTTGTTGTTGTTTTTTTGGTTAAGAAAAATATTTATTTATAAACATATAAATTTAATATCATGAAAAAATTATTAACTAGATTAATTACATGTAAAGTAAAACATTTCAAACATTTTTTTTTTTGATGATTGCTTACATGAAGCTCATGAAAGTCAAAAATCCAGTATCTCAAAATATTTGAATATAATTAAGATCAGTATTAATTATAAAACAAAGGATTTGCAAAACATAAAAGTTTAAGTTCTTTGAAGTATGTTATTTCTGCACTCAATACTTGGCCAGGGCTCCTTTAACATAAATTACAGCATCAATGAGGTGTGGCATGGAAGCGATAGGCCTATGGCACTGCTGAGGCACTATTGAGCCCTCACCTCGTCTATATTGCTGGGTTGACTGTTTCTCATATTTATCTTGAGAATATCCCATAGATTCAATATGGTGTCCAGTTCAGCCATGTTGGCTGGCCAATCGAGCACAGTTATATCATGGTCAGCAAACCAAGTGGTTTTGGGACTGTGGGCAGGTATTACAGTCCTGTTGGAAAAGGAAATCATAATCTCCATAAAGCTTGTCAGTAGATGGAAGCATAAAGTGTTCCAAAATCTCCTGGTAGATGGCGGCATTGACTTTGGACTTGATAAAACACAATGGACCAACACCAGCAGACGTCATGGCACCCCAAATCATCCCTGACTACGGAAACTTCACACTGGACTTCAAGCAGCTTGGATTCTGTGCCTCCCCATTCTTCCTTCAGACCTTGATTTCCAAATGAAATGCAAAATTAGATTGTATCTGAAAAAAGAACTTTGGACCACTGAGCAACATTCCAATTATTTTTCTCCTTAGTCCAGGTAAGATCCTTCTGATATTGTTTCTGTTTCAGTGGCTTGGTCGCCCTTTTCCTGAAGACATCTGATCTTGGTGATTCTTGATGCACTGGGTCCAGCTTGAGTCCACTCCTCGTGAAGCTCTCCAAAGTGTTTGGACTGGCTTTGCTTGACTATATTCTCAAGCTGGTGGTCATCCCTGTTGCTTGTGCACCTTTTCCTACCCAATTTTTTCCTTCCAGCCAACTTTGCGTTTAATATGGTTTGATGCAGCACTATGTTCAGCAACTCCTTTCAGTAATGACCTTCTGTGACTTATCCTCTTTGTGGAGGGTGTCAGTGATTGTCTTCTAGACCATTGCCAAGTCAGCATTCTTCCCTATTATTGTGGTTTCAAAGATCAAGAGATACCTGGAATTTACATTTTCAAATATTTTGATACATTGGATTTTTTTACTTTCATGAGCTGTAAGCGCTAATCATCCATATATATATATATATATATATATATATATATATATATATATATATATATATATATATATATATATATATTTGTGTGTTTGTAAGTGTAGTGGCAAACATTGTTAGAGCACCAGTATTTTCACCATCTGAACATGGTTTTAAGTACGTTATTTCTATGTTTTTCTACTGTAGTGTGTCAGTAGGAAATATCCGTGTACATTTCAAAATATTCATTTTGCAATTAATTGTGATACAGCCAGTGCTCCACACAGAGATATGATCTCATCATGATCCAGTCTGTCTGGAATTACATGAAGAAACAGACTAAGACTAAACTAAGACTAAATTTGGCGCCTAAACTCTGGAATAACCTACCTAACATTGTTTCGGGAGGCAGACACACTCTTGCAGTTTAAATCTAGATTAAAGACCCATCTCTTTAACCTGGCTTACACATAACATACTAATATGCTTTTAATATCCAAAATCCGTTAAAGGATTTTTAGGCTGCATTAATTAGGTAAACCGGAACCGGGAACACTTCCCATACCACCCGAGGTACTTGCTTCATCATTAGAAGAATGGCATCTACGCTAATATTACTCTGTTTCTCTTTTATTCCAAGGACACCGTAGCCACCAGATCCAGTCTGTATCCAGATCAGAGGGTCATTGCAGTCTCCCGGATCCAGTACGTATCCAGACCAGATGGTGGATCAGCAACCAGAAAGGACCTCTACATCCCTGAAAGACAGCGGAGACCAGGACAACTAGAGCCCCAGATACAGATCCCATGTAAAGATCTTGTGTCACGCTGTCTAGTCTCTGTTTCCCTGGGTGTCCACTAGTAGGCACTAGAATTCCTCTAGTCTTGTCCTGTCATCACAGTAATTGCACTCCTGTTAATTACACCAGGGACAGTCACTTTATTGTCATTACCCTCCCTATAAATACCATTCTTTTCCTGTTGTTTGTATGGAGTCCTTACCCTTCATGTATCCAGCATTCTTGTTCCTCGAGATTCTTCCCAGTCTGCCCGTCCTCCGAGTCCTCTCCTTTTGTTTGTTTATTTTGGACTGTCTTTTTGGTGTTGACCTTTGCTTCTTTCTGTCTACGATTTGGATTACCCTATAATAAAGACATCTGCATTTGGATCTCTCGCTCTCCCTGTGTCTCTCTGGATACACAATCGCCACAGAAGGATTCCATCTCTGAGATCCAGCGGTATGTCTTTTCATATTTCCTCCCCCGTCACCGAGTGGGAGAAGAATGGTTTCGAAGGTACCCGCCTAGTTTCGTAGGTCGCTCAGGAATGAGTGGTCGAGAGGAGGTCCGGCATCACTCTCCACTATGGCCCCCAGTTGACCCTGGGTTCGGGAGGAACGGATGGGAGCCGCCGTCTCACCATTGTGGACGGAGAGGGGAAAGGAGGTGCAAGTCTGCCGAGCCAGCACCGCTGCACAAGATGGCCGCCAGTCCAGTGCCGCTGCACAAGATTGCCGCTAACCCAGCGCCGCTGCGCAGAATGGCCGCCGACCCAGCGCCATTGCACAGGATGACCGCCAACCCAGCACCACGAGGCAAGATGGAAGCCAGCCCAACACCACAGCACAAGATGGCCGCCAGCTCAGCGCCATGAGGCAAGATGGATGCCAGCCCAGCGCCAGAGCACAAGATGGCCGCCAGCCCGGAGCCACTGCACAGAATGGCTGCCGGCCCAGCACCACTGCCCATGATGGCCGCAGGTCCAGAGACACTGCACAAGATGGCCGTCAGCCCAGCGTCACGAGGCAAGATGGACGCCAGCACAGCGCCACAGCACAAAGTGGTCACCAGCCCAGCGACATTCTGTCACCGATGGAGTTTTGGTTCCTTGCCGCTGTCGTCCCTGGTTTACTTAGTTGGGGTCACTTCATCTACAGCGATATCGTTTACTTGATTGCAAATAAATGCACAGACACTATTTAAACTGAACAGAGATGACATCACTGAATTCAATGATGAACTGCCTTTATCTGTCATTTTGCATTATTGACACACTGTTTTCCTAATAAATGTTGTTCAGTTGCTTTGACGCAATGTATTTTGTTTAAAGAGCTATATAAATAAAGGTGACTTGACTTGACTAAATCCAGAAGAACTGTGGCAACGTCACCCAAGATGCTTAAAGAGACCAACCTGCAAGCTACAGTACTGTCAAAAGTTTTAGGAATTTGTGTAAAAGTGCTGTAAAATGAGGATGTTAAATCCAACGTTTGACTTGACCATCTTTTGTGACAGCAAGCAGCTTGTGCATAGTTTTCAGGAAGCTTTGCAGGTGGTTTCTTGAAACTTCTTGGATACATTGCCACATTTCTTCTGGATTTAGCCTGTATCAGTTTGTTCTGTTTCTTACATTTACATTTACATTTATTCATTTAGCAGACGCTTTTATCCAAATCAAAGCAATCAAAAACAACAAAAAGAGCAATGATATATAAGTGCTATATCAAGTCTCAGGTTAACACAGTACATGTAGCATGGGCTTTTAAATAATATAATAGATGCAAAGAACACAGATAGAATAAAAAAAGAATAGAGCAAGCTAGTGTTAGAGGTCTTTACACACAAACACACACACACACACACACACACACACTCATTCACAATTGCATAATAAATGAAAAGAAAATACAATACAAAAAGATTAGAAAGGTAGTTAGATTTTTTTTAAGAATATAATTAGAATAGTGAGTGTTAAAGTTAGAGTGTCAAATAAAGATGGAAGAGATGGGTTTTAAGCTGATTCTTGAAGATGGCTAAGGACTCAGCTGCTCTGATTGAGTTGGGGAGGTAATTCCACCAGGAGGGAACATTTAATTTAAAAGTCAGTAAAGTGACTTTGTGCTTCTTTGGGATGGCACAATCAAGCGACGTTCATTTGCAAAACGCAAGTTTCTAGAGGGCACATAAGTCTGAAGTAACAAATTTAGGTAAATGGGTGCAGAGCCAGTGGTAGTTTTGTAGGCAAACATCAATGCCTTGAATTTTATGTGAGCAGCTATTGGAAGCCAGTGCAAATTGATAAACAGAGGTGTGACGTGTATTCTTTCTTTCGTGTATTTGTTTCTTCATGTCATTCCAGACAGACTGGATGATGATGAAATCAGATTTCTGTGTGGCTGTTGTCAGACTCCTTGTGCAAACAAAAATCTTACTGGATCATTACAATTAATAGCAAAATGAATGTTTGGAAATGTAAACTGATATTTTCTACTGACAAACCACAGCCAAAGATAAATAACTTAAAACCATTTTTAGATGGTGAAAATACTGGTGTTCTAATATGTTTGGCTAATATGTTAGACATTGCAATTCATGTAATGGATTCAAAATGGATTTTCATATTTTCTTGATCTTGGACAGAATCAGGATCTATAAAAATACATTATGTACATAAATGCAATTTAAAAAGAAAAGAAAAGAAAAAAATAAACATTACAGGCATAATAAAAGGTATAGTTTTAAATATGGTTTAAAGTGACCTTCACATTACAAAAATAAAGATCTGTTAATTTTAATAATAATGAATATATTGGGATATATAATGATCTCGAACAAATGCAAATACTCCAACCTATCTAAAAATTTAACTTTCAGTATTGTATTGCATGCACTGGTATTTCCTTTATTACCAACCCTGTGACCTTGAGCCAGGTGCTTAACCCTAAACTGTTCTTGGAAGACTGGCAGTTAGCGTCCAATAATCTACGCTAAAGTGTCCACTCTATGAGTGTGTTAAAATTATTATTTGTAAAGCCATATACACTCACCATGAAATTCCAATCAGTGTTAATCTTGTCAGCCAGGCCCAGGAGAAACAGGGCAAGGTATAGAGATGAACAGATGAACATGGTGACTGAGACAAACATCACCCATCCCTGCAACAATGGCACGGACACATTCGTCGATGCTACTAATATCCACACCAACCCTCCAAACACCTGATTGAAAAATAGTATATATATATATATATATATGAAGCCACTGCATTTTATATAGCATATTAAAATAAGTAAGACCCAAAGATGAAAAATTACTAGATATGTTCAATATTATCATGGGATAAAATCATTGTTTACTTGGCCTAATGTAACCTACAACCCATTAAAAACACCACAGTTTGCTGACAGTTAAGACAGTTTTCTTAATTCAAAGACTTCAAAATGTGTTATGATTAGTGTGTACGAGCATAATAAAATGAAAACTACTATATGCTTTCAGAGTATCAAGTATAAATAATATACTTATAGCCTTATTATTATTGACTTACACATGAAATCAAGGTTTAAGCTACTGTACTGCCATAATCCAACAAATGACACATCTTTGTGAATTATAGAGGTTTAACCCAGAAAGCCTTGAAAAAGTTATAAACAATAACACTTACAATTTCCAAACAAATCAGGGCCCCTGAATATGTCCTCAATATTTCCATTCCAAGGGGTAGAGAAATAGTCGGTGCTGGAAAGGAGGTAGTGGCCGGGTTCGGTGTTTCCGCCATCCTTATTCAACTTGACAAATACAGGTTAAACAAAGGACTAATGCATGGGAGAATCCTGTTTGAGTCATGTATCAGGAACAGGTCTGACAGGTTTGTGGCCACTCCCATCTTGTTAGGTCATTTACCGCTCCCACAGTTGATCCAAACAACAGTGTCTGAGGGCATGCAGACTCAATTACTCTGAATTTTACAGGCTTTATTATTTCAAATGTGCCACAGTTTTTAGTTTAGTTTTAAGTTATCCTTTGTCCACAGTATGATTTTTTTTTTCTTCTGTTTGGCCATGCACAAATAATAACTGAACAGTTTCATAGCTTTGGTTAATAATTACCACATGCTTACTTTCAACATACCTAAGTAAACATTATTGTACACCCTGAATTACTAATAGATAAAATCTCAAAAGTCTTTGTTTGATTTGATCTGAATTGATTCTAGATAATGAATGAAGCCCATGTATCATGTAGTAAGGTGAGGCCATGCTTGCGCTGCTTTAGAGAAGAGGAAGAGAAAACTAGAGGGGCACATAAAAATCTATATCAATCAAGTTTCAAAATCAATGGTTCTTAATACTGTTCTTAGCGTCACCCTGCTCTGCACACACTTCTGCATCTCTCTCTCTCTCTCTCTCTCTCTCTCTCTCTCTCTCTGTGCGCGTGTGCGAGTGTGGGGCGTGGCTGTGAGAGCGTGTGCAGGTGCGTTTGCAAATTTTTCCTTCTTTTTTCTGTCTTTCACTTAAAAAAAAATACACAAATTAATTTGTTTTTGAGTGTAAGGACTGTTTGTGAGTGGGGCGCCATAGCGCTTTCGAGTTTGCGAAAGCATGGCAGGTGCCAGCTCGGTGGTTTTAGAGTCACTTACTAGGCGTCATGGTGTGAAAGTAGTGTCAGCTACAAGTATAGAAGAATGTTGTTTAGTGGCAGGTAAAGTGGTGGGTTATGACTCTATTCTGTCGACATCCAGGATGAACAATGCCATCGTGATGTTTTTGAGTACAGTGGAAAAAGCATTTAGTGGAGCGTGGTTTAGTGCTAAACGATGCGTTCGCTCCCGTGCTTCCCCTTTCAATGCCATCTAAGAAAGTGACTTTGTCTAATGTGCCACCTTTTGTAAAAGATGATTTCTTAGTGAATATGCTATCTCGATATGGTAAATTGGTTTCACCAATTAAAAAGATACCACTCGGAAATGTTTCTCCCTTGTTGAAACATGTAGTTTCTTTTAGGAGACATGCATTCATGATACTGAATGACAATGGTGAGCTTGATGTGTCTTTTAGTTTTCGTATGGATGATTTTGACTATTCAATCTAAGCAACTACTGATAAGATGAGATGTTTTGGCTGTGGCAGGGCAGGTCATCTTGTGCGTTCATGACCAGACAAAGTAGAAAAGGCTGTGAATGATGAAACAGTTAGACCACAAACCTCATCAGAATTAATGGTAGAAACAGGTGTTGATAAGCGTCTTGTAAATGTTACAAAAGATGCAGACAAAGATTTAGTTGTGACAGTGATAAGAGTGTACCAGAGGCTGTAAACAGGTCTGAATCCTCTATTTCTGTGGAACCAGTGGACAGTCTGGTTGTTCAAATGGAAAGTGAAATACAAACCAGAAATGTTCAAGAGGGAAAGAAAGCCTCTGTTTTTGTTTCTGATGTGAATCTCACAGAAACAGAAACATCACAGTCTTTTAAGGTACCCCTGAAAAGGAAGATGACAAAAAATGAAGGGGCTAGATGTGAGTGAGATTGCAGATGAAGGAGATGAAAGTGATGAATATTCATCTGATTCCAGCAGTGTTTTTTCTCAATCTGAGTATCAAGTTCAGGGTTATGACATTCAAAGCATTAAACTGTTTTTGAAAATCACGAAAAATAAACGGAATGTAAATGTTGAGAAGTTTTTCCAAAATACTATGTTGTTTGTGGAGAGATCAAGGAGTTTAATGAGTGAGGGATGTTTCACTGATCGGGAAGTGTACCGATTGAAGAAAATTGTCAGAAAGCTTAGTATCGAAAATAGTAATAATGAAGAAGTCTAATTTCCTGGTTTCCACGGTCCCAGCTGCTGTGCTTGTATGGGGCTTGTTTTTTTTTTTCTTGTTTTTTTTATATGAGTAATATTAATATTGCATCCCTGAATGTCAATGGAGCAAGGGACAGCAAAAAAAGAGTGGAGATCTTTGAGTTTGTTAAACAAAAACATTTTGATGTGATTTTATAGCAAGAGACCCGTTTTGAAGCTTCTGAAAGTCGGCCTTCACTGTTTAAACATTAACCAGCTGAACAAACATTACCAAAATCACATCCTCAGTGTCTTGTGGTCTTTCTCTAGAAGCTCTCACTGGCTCTGGGGTCACTAAGGATGAAGACACCAGAGCAGCATCTGGTCCTGATGAGACAGTAAGAGCTGGAGTGATGGAGCGTCTCATCTGTGACTCTCGATCATTTCCAGGATGATGCTGTGGTCTTCTCCATTCTCAGTGCACACACAAGTCTACAGACATTTTCATGTCCTACAAAAATACACATACACAATACAAAAAGTCATTACATTATTCTTTTTTCAGGTTTTCCCTCTTTTTCATCTTTCCTTGCAGGTCCTGCTCCACCACAAAAGATCTGCAGCAAATGCACAGAAATCAAGAATAAGAAAGGAGGTGTAATAGTTGTTTAAAATTACATTTATTAAAATAAAATACAACTTAAGACTTAAGATGTTTCATTTATTTTTGTAGTGTACTTACACAAATCCTTTGATGTTAGCATTCCTTCATCAGTTACTCTACAGCAGATAAACACATATGTGTCTCATCTGTCCCTGTAACATCCAGACAAGAGCCCGTCTCCTCTGTCATATATCTGTGATATACTGCATTTACATGTTGAACTAATAACTGATGTAACTCACTTTTTATCCAACAAAAATGTTCCTTAAATTATCCATATTGCAAATGGACAAATAAAATAGATAACTTATGTTTAGTTACTTTATGTAGATTTGTTTGTTTACATGACTCACATTCATCTATAGCAGTGTTGACAAAAGTGTATTCTACACAATATCACACACAGATATCACTCAGACACCTGTTTCATGTCTGTTAGATGTGCTCATCTACAATACTTATCAAACATTATCCAGTCAGATGATAAATAGACATTTTAGTAATAGTCTTCAAGAAGTATATATAGTTTATGTAAATCTACTATTGAGTCGTGTACTTAATGGAGCTTCACTGTTAGTTATGCATTATAAAACATGTTTACAGCTAAATCACAAATATGCTATATTATGTAGGTCACAGACAGATTGAGCCTGTGATACCTGGGGATGGCGTCTTTAAACCTTTTGCTTATATGATGCTTACTTTACGCCTTAGTTTTAATAAATTATTAACTCCAAAAACAATACTACTGTATGAAAATGACTTATACACTTCAATTGAAATAATTATTTCGGAAAAAAATATATTCTCACCGTTGTCTCTCACAGCAAGCTGTCATATTCGTTTGTCTTTCTCTGGTTTGGGTATTAGTTTAATTAATCCCTGTTTCATCGTTGTCATCAATTATTTTTTATCAATACTCTCTATAATTGCATCAAATAGTAATCCTTTAATGTCTTCCCAAAAATATTTATAGAAATTAGCGGTTAATCCATCTGGACCAGGCGAACGATCAGATGCTATTTTTTTAATAACTTCATCTAATTCCCCTAATTTTAAACCTTCTTCACATAACGTTTTAAAGTCATTATCAATTTTTGGGATCTTATCCTCTATTGTTAGAAAAAAATTTTTTGACTCCTGTTCATTGTAACAAGGAGAGTAAATGTTACTATAAAAGTTATAAATTTCTCTCGCTATTGATTTGGATTCTGTGCAGTCTTCCCCATTAATTAATAGACAAGAAATTGTGTTTTTTTCTTGTCTTCGTTTTTCAAGCCTATTAAAATAGGCTGATTTTTTTCCCCAACTTCTATCCACTTCGCCCGTGATCTAACAAACGCCACTTGGGCTTTGTTAAGGTAAAACTGGTCTAATTGAGTCTGTATATTTGAAATTTCTATTTTATCCTCTTCTGACCAATCCAATTTAGAGTAGTAATCGAGCAATTTTTTCACCAAATGGTTTTCCTTCTCTCTTTTTTCTAATTCTAATCTTTTACTAAAAGCAATAGAGCGTTTTCTTATGGAAAATTTTTAAAATTCCCATTTTTGTGACCGGGATAAAATGGTATCTTTGTTAATGTCTAAAATTAATTCTTTAATTTCCTGACAGTAAACCTCATTCTTTAGGAGGAATGAATTAAACTTCCAATAATCCTTCCTACTCCTTGAAATAGTCTGATTAGAGATGGTCAAGCTTATTACACAATAATCGCTAAGTGGGTTTACAGAAATATTAGTAGATACTTTGAAATGCATTATGGGAGCAGAAACTAACCAGTAATCAATTCTTGATTTGTTGTTACCATTAGGTTTTAACCATGTAAATTGTCTTATGTTATGATTATTTGTTCTCCACATATCCACAAGATAATTTTCGTTCATAAAATGACCAATAATGGGGTTTGGATGACACTGAGTATATTTTGAGGGCCACCGATCTATCCATTCATCTACAACCATATTAAAATCCCCACCTGCTACTACAAAATCAGTAACATAGGTTGTTTTTAGCTCCTCTATAACATTTGTAATTTTGTAAAGCAAGGTTTTGTTTCTAAATTTGTTATTGTAACCATAAATATTAATCAAAATGAAAATGACTTTTTCTATTTTCAAAACACAAGCTGCCCAGTGACCTTCACTATCTGTCCTTTGTGCAACAACTTCAACATAAAACTTATAAAAACAAATAGCAACTCCTGCTGAACGATTAGAACCATGACTAAATATCATCTTGTCTCCCCATTGCTGGGACCAAAATTTGACATCCGACTTATTAGAATGAGTTTCTTGAAAAAGGAAAATATTTGACCTTAGTCCCTTACAAAAAAGAAAGATCGCTTTTCTTTTAACAGAGTCTTTTAAACCCCTTGCATTAAACGATGAACAAGAAATGACACTTTGGTGTGGCAACATTGAACACTTAAAAAGAACAGAAAAAAATCAGTTAAGGAGGTAAAAGCAATAACTGTGAACGTCCCATTTTTAGAAAAGTCTTTCCCCATTATGTCCCTTTTTTTTTTCATACTCAGCCCGCTCCTTTAGGTGTCACCTCGATGCGCTTGCCATTGATGTATCCATATGGACCTCGGAAACCTGCGGTTTTCCCTTCTTTTCTCGCTTGTTCAATCTTGGGCCACATCTCTTGCCTTGCCAGAAGGTTGTCCTTAGTGAGATCCTCTGCAAACCGGACCCCCGCCTCCCTGCACACCGCTGATACTTTCGTTCTTTTCCAGATGTCATCTCGTATATTTCTTTTTGAGAAGAGAACGATTACCTGTCGGTGCCTGTTCTCCATCTTTCTTCCTACCCTGTGGACGATGTCCACCGCGTCCTCCATCTTATCAGCCAGGTCTGGGGCCACTTTGCACAGCAGGTTGACGATATCGGCTCTGATGTCTTCATTTACATCTTCTTTTTTCCCTTTAATCCGAAGACACCATCTTCTTTTGTACCTTTCTTGTTCCACCAGCCGTTCTTTCAGGCCCCCCTTCTCTTTGAGGAGAGAGCCAACCTGTTGCTCCAAAGATTAGATTTTTGTTTTGCACACCTCTATGTCTTCCGAGTTAAGCTGTGTTGCTTTTGCAACAGAGGCTATTATGGCGCTATGTTGTCGTATTTGAGAACTAATATCGTCCATGCGGTCATTTAGCCGTTGTCCAAGTTGATTAATAGCCGCCAAAATGTCTTTCTTCAAATCGTCACATGCACTTTCTTCAGGTGTATCTTTAGGCTTTTTTTCCTGTTGTTTTTTTTCTGGTGTATTTGTTGGAGTCAAGTCTTCTATTCCCCGCTTAGCAGAGGAGTTAGCAAGCTCCGTTTGCATAGCATAGTCATGCTCCGCCACTCTTTCCGAACGTTTAGAAACGAGGGATTTGACCGCAGGAGTGTTTTTGGCATTTTTCATCTTGTTCGCGGGTGAGTATACTACAGTTTCGGTATTAGAAAATGGATATATCAATTTTACATGATAACAAATCCGGGACGGTGAGCAGCTTCAGTAGAACGCGACCACTTCCCTCGCCATTCCACCGGAACTCCTACCAGATGTAGATTTAGGCATTCATAAGAAAATAAAAAGTAAGTCAAAGGAAGTAGCAGTGAGGGATATTGTTAAATATTATCTGGATATGCATTTCCCTGAAGACACATTCATATTTACAGATGGTTCTAAGGATCCAAAGACAGGACACGCTGGGTCAGCAGTATATATTCCAAAGAATGGGGTAATATGTCAGGAAAGAATAACAGATAATTTATCAGTATACACAACAGAGCTGGTTGCAATTTTGTTGGCCTTGGAATGGGTAGAGGGAAATGAGTTAAATAACCCAGTGATTATATCTGATAGTTATTCAGCTTTAGAAAGCATAAAAAATGGGAAATCTATAAGAGATGATATAATTCATAAAAATTTTATGGTTTTGCATAAGTTAAATGCAAAGGATTTAAAAATCAGGTTTCTCTGGGTACCTGCACATGTTGGAGTGAAAGGGAATGAGGAGGTTGATAAACTTGCAAAACAAACACTGAAACACAATAGAATATTACAAGTTCCATATAGTAAATCTGAAGCAAAAAAATTCATTAAAGCATATGCAAGATCAAAATGGCAGGAGTATTGGGTGGATGAAGATAAAGGAAGGCATTTATATAATATACAATCAGAAGTGGATATAGGAAGGACAGAGTGTAGAGTAGAGTAGAAGAGAAGAAAGTATAATTACACGGTTAAGAATAGGACACACTGGGCTCAATTCTTCATTGAAGATAATAGGGAAACATCCAACAGGGAACTGCCAATATTGCAGTCATTTAGAAACTGTAGAACATATTTTATTTCAGTGCGCAAAGTATAGCCAAGAAAGAAACCAGCTTTTTCAGTCTCTCAGAAGTGTCAATCAGAATAATTTTACAATGCAAAGTTTATTAGGGAAAGCATCCAGTAACTTTCATCAATTTGTTTTTAAGTTTCTTAGAGACACCGACTTAGCCAGTAGGATTAAATTTTTTTTTTTTTTTTTAAGATCCAATATCTCCTGATTCACACTCCAGCCCAGTCGGTGGCGGTAATGCACCGTTAAGTTGGTTTGCCAACCGCCATAAAAAAACTAAAGAAGAAGAAGAAGTTACGCCCCCGTCTTGCAGTCTATAGCTGTGTCCAAATTCAGGGTCTACATCCTTCGGAGTACTCATTTGAAGGATGTTACGTCACAGCGCCGCGACGAAGGCTGTCCAAATTCGTAGGATCCTTCAAATGCGGCCCACAAATGCGTCCTCCTTTTCCCCGAATTGGAAGGATGGGTGTGGTGGATCCTTTCGCATCCTACCTATCCCATAATTCTTTTCGGCAGGATGAAGCAAGCGGTAGCGGAGAGGGGGAGGAGTATTATTTTCGATGTTTTTTAAAAACTGGCTTTTCAAAAATATATATTTTCAGTGGTTTTCTAGTTAGGCATTTTGTTTTAGCGTTAAGCATTAAGCGTTAAGCGTTAAGCTCGTGCGGCAGTACCGGAGAGTCTCAGAGACTAAATAAGGTCTGTCAAAAAAAGTAGCTAGATTTGTCGCTAGTCGCTTTTTTGGAAAAAAGTCGCTATGGGGGTCTGAAAAGTCGCTAAATCTAGCGACAAAGTCGCTAAGTTGGCAACACTGAAACATACCCATAATTTTTTGCATTCGGATGACGTTGCCGCCCAGTTGGTCACATGTGTTATAGGTGTTCAGCTGGAAGCATTAACGATTAGAATAAGAAGTTAAGCAGGCTAATTCAACGTTAATGGCTATCAAGTCACTGCTATCTTAGTCTCTGTTCTAATGTTACAAATTTTATCGGACTTGATAGCCATTAATGTTGAATTAGCCTGCTTAACTTGTTATGCTAATTATTCATATGATCATCTAACGCATTCTCATCCCGCAACTCCTTGCCGTCAACTGGGAAATACACATAAATACATATAGCCAGACGGAGGTACCGTGACCTAAGCCTAGAACGCCCTCTCCTGACGTTTTATCATAGGCTACACAGACATGCTTTTCCAAAATGTGAAACACTTCAATAATTAATGAACCAGTCTGCACACTACTACAGGCTATGTTAAAATAAGAATCAGAAATACTTTGATCTAGGGAGTCACGTGACGTGCTCATGAACCTAGTCGCACTTGAGTAGAGTCCCATACGTTTGGCCCCTTTTTGCTGATTTTTTCGTTTTATTTTAAGCTTATTTCATTAACAACACTTTTCTTAAATGTCTGGCAATCGGAAGCAGCAAGAGATGTCTCCGTCGGCTTCTCCGATTAAGAAGAAATGTAAACCACCGGCACCGACCACAGATGATATGGTGGATAAGATGGCGAATACTGTTGCGCACTTTGAGGAGATTCTAAGATCTGAGTTGTCAGCGATGCGGAACGAGTTCGCTTCTCACATGTCAGTTGTTCAATCGCTATGCTCCAAAATGGATCTTCTTACAGGGGAGATGAGAGAACAAAAGAAAGTTGTCGCGGATCACGATAGGCGAGTAGCAGCGCTCGAGCAACAGGTTGTTGATTTACAGGATCGCAACAGGCGCTGCAATCTGCGTCTGGTTGGATTACCTGAAGGGTCCGAAAAGGACGACCCTTTGGGCTTTTTGAAGAGATCGCTGCCGACGTGGCTCCCGTCTCTGACAGGCAAAGAGATTGAAGTGGAACGAGAGCATCGCGTGTACACAAGGCTCTCCTCAGATCGCGCTAAACCACGGGTTTTTATCTTTAAATTGTTGCGGTATACGGATAGGGAGCTCATTTTGCGGGCCGCCAGACTTCATGCCCCGGTGAAAACATCCGACGGAGCAACGCTGTCTTTCTTTCCAGATTTTTCGCCGGCCACCGCAAAAAGAAGAAGTGCATTCGCGCCAGTAAGAAAGGAAATGAGAGAGGCAGGCATCCAGAATTTTCTTCTCTATCCTGCAACGCTGAAGGTCATTCTCAATCAGGGTGAACCTAAATTGTTATATTCCCCAGAAGAAGCAAGAGTGTTTTTCAGATCTCATTCATCCTCCAATTCTCACTGAACTCCAGCTGGGCGCTTGCTATCTAATCGGAGAAGAGATGCTCTTAGGCGACCGTGTCTTTCACTGTTTACTCTAATATTTACTTCTGAACTTAAAGTTACTATATAGTTTCATTGAACATACAGTATCGCTTACTGATCACGGTGGTATCATATTTATGTTCGTTGTATTTCTTCTTGCTTGTTTCAATTAATTAATTAATTTATTTTTTATTATTTATTTTTATTTATTATTATTATTTATTTATTTTTATTTACTTATTTATTTATATTTTTATTATTATTATTTTATTTTTTTTTTCACTAAAGATACTATCTAGTCAAAATGTGACTTTGGGGCCAATGTTGGTGCTTCTGTAATGTGCAGGTTTTTGTTGACGCCACGGATCATATTAAGGGGTGGTGGCAGATCAAGGTTCGTTCTTGGTTTGGTCTGCCATAGTTCATGGAAATATGTTAATATATTTTTGAAAACTGATGGGAAGGGTGGGGATGGGGGGTGGTTTGATGGTAGACTCAACTGGTTTTGTTTTCAAATTTGTATGTTGTCTTATTTTGTAGTAATGCTGTTTGATACCTATGACTGACCTTAATATTCTAAGTTGTAATATTAATGGCCTAAATGGCCCACACAAACGTACAGGTTTTCTGGATTTTTTGCGAAGGAGAAAGATTGATATAGTGTTAGTTCAAGAATCCCATTTGAAAGAGGAGGATGTACACAGGTGTAATAATAAGTTTTATGAAGTAGTATCTCATTCATCTTCGGATGCTAAAACCAAGGGTGTTCTAATATTGGTGCGGAGGACGTTAAATATTACTATTTTAGATAAAGGTTGTGATCCAGATGGTAGAATAACACACATAAAAAACAATAGTGGAGAATAGGAATATTGTATTTATTTCAGTTTATGCCCCTTGTACTCCTGAACCTACTTTTTTCTCTGTTTTGTCTTCCTATCTTTTAAAATTTTCAGATTTTGAAATTGTATTAGGTGCAGACACCAATTCTGTAATTTTGCATATCCTAGATAGATCTGGACCAAAGGAATCACACTCTCAAGCCTTGTGTTCTGACAAACTTAGGCAATGTGTAATCTCGTCTTCATTGGTGGATACTTGGCGCTTACTAAATCCTTCTGCTAAGTCTTTCACTTTCTTTTCTGCTACTCATAAATCCTATTCACGAATTGACTATATTTTCATTTCTACTTCTTTATCTTCAGCTGTTTGTGATGCCGATATCTGTTCCTTATCTTTGTCTGATCATGATGGAAATTTGTGCAGATTATCTTTGATCCCTCGACCGTCTCGTGCGACTAGATGGCGATTTAACCCTAAATTGTTACAAGATGAAAACTTCTGTAGTCAATTCAGAAATAATTTGGCTGAGTTTATTGAAATTAATCAAGGCTCAGTGAATGATCCACGAACACTTTGGAATGCAGTTAAAGGATTTATAAGGAATAACTCAATTTTCATATGCCTCTTTCCTTCAGAAAAACAGACATAAAAAGATAGTTGAATTGGAATCACAGCTCCAGAATCTGACTAGAGACAATCAGCGTTGTTTCTCAGACAATACACTCAGCAAAATCATGGCGGTTAGATCCGAGCTTAATTCATTACTGCGATCCAGGGCAGAATTCCTGATTCAAAGATGCAGGCAGAATTATTATTTTCAAGGAAGTAGACCTAGCCACCTTTTAGCTTTAAGAATACGTAACAGTGAAAAATTTGCTAATATTTCAGCAGTGAAATCCCAATCCGGGCTCATTGTGACAGATCCAAAAGACATTAATATTTCTTTTCATTCTTTTTACTCTAACCTCTATACTTCTTCTGCTGTTGGTGACCCTGACACTTTTGCATCTTTTCTGTCCAACCTTGATTTACCTAGGCTGTCAGATTCAGACTCTGATTACCTGGCTGAACTGATTACCCTTCAAGAGCTGGAGTCAGCAATTCGATCTATGAACAAGGGGAAATCCCCAGGTTTAGATGGTATTCCTGTCGAATTGTATATGACTTTTTGGTCGGATTTAGGCCCCCTCATGTTAGATATGATAAATTTTTCAGTTACTCAAGGTTCATTTCACCCGTCTATTAATATAGCTGTGATTTCTCTCTTGTTAAAAAAAGATAAGGATCCGACTTCCTGTTCTAGTTACCGACCTCTCTCTTTGATAGGGACTGATGTTAAATTATATGCTAAGGTACTATCTCGTCGTTTAGAGAAATATATGAACAGACTAGTTCACCATGATCAAACAGGGTTCATTAAATCTCGCTCAGCATCAGATAATTTACGCAGGTTATATCATATTATTAATTCAACTAATAGTTCGTCCTCCCCTTGTGCAGTATTATCTCTAGATGCAATGAAAGCTTTTGACCAGCTAGAATGGAACTATTTATGGGCGGTTCTACAGCATCTGGGTCTAGGATCAAGTTTCATAAACATGATTAAAGTTCTGTACGCCAATCCAGCAGCCTCTGTTCTCACAGGTTCTGTCTGCTCTAACCCATTCTTTATACATCGAGGTATTCGTCAGGGTTGCCCGCTTTCTCCTCTTTTATTCGCCTTATCTTTGGAACCCTTAGCACAAGCGGTCCGACTATCTGAAACTATTTCTCCCATAAGTATAAGGAATACTCATCATCATATTTCTTTATTCGCAGATGATATCTTATTGTTTCTGGAGAAGCCGTCACATTCTATTCCCCATGTATTGAATTTATTTGACCATTTTGGATCTCTCTTTGGGTTTAAAATTAATTGGAGTAAGTCATGTCTACTTCCCCTCAATTCTAAATCTGATCCCATTTCCCTTTCTTTATCTATTCCAGTGGTTCAAAACTTTAAGTACCTGGGGATAGATATTTTTCCTTCCCTGCAAGAAATTATTTAAAAAAACTATAGTAGTATTCTAGGCAAAATATCCTCAGATTTAGAAAATTGGTCTCGTCTTCTTACTTCTTTTCAGGCTCGTATATCGGTGATTAAAATGAATGTTCTCCCACGTATTAATTTCTTCTCTTCTATGATTCCTCTTGCTCCACCAGTTGGTTACTGGGACAAACTTGATGCATGTGTTTCACGGTATATATGGGATGGGAAACGTCCTCGTATTAAACTGACTACTTTACAACGAAGTAGATTACATGGAGGTCTTTCTTTCCCTAATTTTAGATTGTATGCCCAAGCCTTTTCCCTCCGCCCTTTATCAGTTTGGTTTGACCCTGATGCTTCTGTATCTTGGAGAGCAATTGAGGAATCTATTGTCTATCCATATAAATTGAAGGATCTTGTTTTTTCTGGGGTTCCGCTTAGGCAGTGTAAATCTAGGTTTGGTCCCATTGTAACCCATCTCCTTTGTACATGGAGGGATGTTGAAAGACGTTTACAATTAGTTGAAATTTGGCATAAGCATACTCCAATTTTTCACAATAATAATCTTTTGTCAGGCAACACTCCATTCCAATGTCCGCAATGGACTCATCACAAAGTAAATACTCTGGGAGATATTTATGATGATAGTGGTTTACAATCCTTCCAGAATCTCAAAACTCAATATAATCTGCCAGGCACTTCCTTTTTTATGTATTTGCGCATTAGGTCAGCCCTGCGGGCATATGGGGTGCCCTGGAACTCTCAATTGCCTATTCACCCTTTGCGCAAACTAATCCTTCCCTCTGAGGAATCTCCTTCCTCTGCTTCTGTCATCTATCTTTTTGTTCTTGAGCATTCTTACAAACCTCTATCTATTACAACTGTTTGGGCTAAGGATCTTAATGAGGATGTGCAGGTTTTATTCTCAGATCAGATATGGGGAATGTTTAAACTGTCTTCTAAAAACCCAAACCACCAAATTATTCATTGGAAATTGCTGCATAGGGTTTACTTGACCCCACTGAAATGTTATCATATGAATCTGTCGTCTTCTCCTAAGTGTGTTCTCTGTCCGCAAGGACTTTTAGGCACATTTTTGCATTTTTTTTGGGAGTGCCCCTCTCTCTCTCCTTTTTGGATTCAGCTCTCACAGGACCTTTCTTATTTGTTGGGTACTGAGATATGTTTGTCTCCACGTCATTTTTTCATGAATGATTTTTGGGACCTCACCTTGTCTGTCCAACAAAGATGTTTACTGTTAGCTGCTCTCACTGCAGCAAAAAAAGTTGCTAGTCAATCGTTGGAATCCTCCTCACACAATGGACAGAAGAACCTGGGCGGTTTATTTGTTAGATATTATCTCAATGGAACTCTCAACTTCTCGTATACATGGATCTAATGTGAAAACTGTTAATTTATGGCATTCATCTTTTAATGTCGTATCATCTTTTCTAAAATCTTTGTAAGAATTATTTTATTATATTTTATGTATTAATATTACTTAATTTATTAATATTATTGTTGATTTTACTTTATGTATTAATTTATTATTTTTCTTCTCTACTCTTAAGTCTACCAGGGGGTGGGATGGGTTGTGATGGGTTCTAAATTTGCTCAGTTGCTTTTTGTTTTCTGCTGTTGTAAACAAAAGAAAATTCAATAAACAGTTGTTAACAAAAAAAGAAATACTTTGATCTTTGTTGATATTGATAACCCGGGGGACAGTTCTTGTGTCACAGTTGATGTGCACATCAAGACATTTAAAGGAATATAAATAATAATAGAAGTTGGTAAATAAACTAGTAGCCTATATACATGTAAAAAGTATGAACATATGCTATAAAATATAAAGAAGAATTATAAAGGACTATTGAAATGCAGCCTACAAGATTTATATTACTGTATTAACAAAATTGAATTGATTGTGATGAACAGTACTAGTAAATAAATAGAAACTGAACTGCAGCAAATTCTATTACACTGAATATTAAAACAGATAATATTGCACATAATGTGAAGTATTACATTGCACTACAGTACAGGGTCCTGTTTAATAACAAAGGGTCCATGTGTCAGACACTTCCACGAGTTAGTATCTTGAGGCCACGAGTTAACTTATCTTGAGGCCACGAGTTAGTTTTTTTTTTTTTTTTTTGACAAAGTGGTTCCAGAAGGGCTCCGTAGTTACTCCATGGCGTAATGCCCTTGGACTAAGCAAAGAGTGTAAACCAGAATGGAGAGCTCTATATAAGCCACCGTTACCCAAGAGGGGGGGTGATATTCAGTGGAGTATTTTACATGGAGTTATAGCTGTAAATGCGTTCATTTCGGTGTTAAATCCGGAAATAAGTCCTGATTGTTCTTTTTTGTGGTCAAAGAGAAACTGTGTTTCACGCTTTTATGTATTGTTGCAGATTGAGACCTTTATTCCATGTTTTGGAGAATCTTTTAACATCGTTGAATGAGGTTTTTTCTATGCAAATGTTTATTTGTGGTTTTAAATATGTAAGAAGAAGTTCTTTTGAATGTCAATTGTTGAATTTTGTGTTGGGTCAGTCAAAAATGGCAATTTACGTAAGCAGGCAAAATAAGGTTGAAAATAAATCTGGACAGGACTTTCTGATGGTTCTTACCAATTTAATTAAGTCAAGGGTGGTCACAGATTTTAATTATTTTAAGACAATGAATGATTTGTTATCTTTTGAAATGAAGTGGTGTTGTAAAGAAGCGCTGTGTTCTGTATGTGAAGGCATGTTAATTTTTGCATTTGTTTTGCAGTAAGGGGTTTTATATATTAGGAAGATGCAGATGTATATTTATGTACATGTTAACATTTTTGTGAATATGTAATGTGAAAATATGTATTCAATGTATTGGAAGTAAAAAAAAAAATTGTAATTAAATTGATTTTTCAAATTCAATTCAAATTTTCTCTCTCTCTCTATCTCTCTCTATTTCAATTAAATTTCAGTTTAGGTGAGCTATCTTTCTCTTTCTCTCTCTCTCTCTCTTTCTCTCTTTTGACTCTCTCTATTTATGACAATTTGTTTTTAATGAGAGATATTATGGATTATATAAGAATGTACAATGTTGATTTTGGTGTGCTTTCTCTGGATCAGGAGAAAGCTTTTGATCGTGTGGACCATAATTACCTTTTCAAGGTTCTTGAGTGTTATGGGTTTGGAGAACATTTTTTTTATCATGGATAAGAATATTATATACTGATGCTGTAAGGTTAAAATTGGAGGAAGTTTAAGTGTACCAATTCTAATGAAAAGAGGGATAAGACAAGGGTGCCCTATGTCTGGTCAGTTATATGCGTTGGCAATAGAGACTCTACTTTGTTTATTAAGTACTAAATTAACAGGTATTTTAGTAAGTGAGAAGGCAGAAGCTGAAGCTTTTAAGCTCTCAGGCTATGCAGATGATATAACTGTTATGGTCAGAAATAAATATGATATTCTAGTATTAAAGGAAGCTTTATTAAAGGAGGCATTATGGTGTGGCTCTGAAAGAAGCTCTTTACCTGAACTCCCAGAAAATGTAAAGTGGGGGAAGACAGGTATTAAATTCTTAGGAGTATATCTTGGAAAAGAGGAATATAGGATGAAAAATTGGGAAGGATAAGTAGAGGGAGTGCTTGCTAAGTTGTCTAAATGGAAATGGCTGCTACCCCAGTTATCCTATAGGGGGGGGGGGGAGTCCTGATAGCTAATAATCTTATTGCTTCCACCCTTTGGCATAAGTTGATGTTTTTCTTCTTGTTAATCTTGTTAAGTTTTTCTGGTCAGGACAACACTGGTTAAAAGCTGCCATCCTCTATCTTCCAGTTCATGAGGGAGGACAAGGACTAATTTACATTTTTTCTAGGATTGCAGCTTTCCGTTTGCAAGTAGCCCAACATCTTTTGTATTATCAGCTTCAGCAGTGGATGGATGTTGCATGTGCTCTGCTGCGGAAAAACAGACGAATGGGTCTGGATAAGCAATTATTTGTCATGCCCCTTGAAGGAGTAGTTTCAGAAGGACTGACTATATTCTATCAGGGTGTGTTGCAAGCTTGGCAGACATTATCCTTTTCAAGAGAATGGGATGAATCCAATCACTGTGTATATGAAGAGCCTCTGTTTTTTAATCCACTTATCTCTGTTGAGTTGCTGTGTTCTGCCACTGTTAGGTCGGCAATGTTGAAAGCAGGAGTCTCCAAAATATGCCATCTTCTAAGAGGAATGAACTGGATACCTGCAGAGGTTTTGACACGTATGCTGGGATTCAGGTCTGAACGCATCATTGAGAAGTTGTTACATGATCTTGAGGAGACCTTCCCTGCTCCAATAAGGGATTTTATGAAAGTTTCTCATGTGGAGAGTTGTAATGATGGAGGTAAAGCTTGGTTTCCTAAATTGCATGTATCCATAAAAAAAGAAGACTGGCAAGAAGATGACAGAAAATTACTGTATTTGGACACACCAGAACTGAATCTTTTTAGTATTTTGAACAGACTAACACTTTACAGAGCATGTGTGAAAACCATTAACTATCAACATCTCAAAAATGTAAGAGATATTAAATGGACAATAGTGTTTGAATCAGGCTCTTCCCCAAAAGGTAGCTGGTGGTCCCTGTACAAAAGACCCATTGAAAAGAGGGTGGGTGATCTTCAGTGGAGAGTTGTACATTGTGGAGAGTTAGCTACAAACAGACACAAAGCACTCCTCAATGTTTCAGATGATGTGGGTTGTCCTTTTTTTGGGGGGTGTCTGAAACTGTTTTCCATATTTTTATTGAATGTCCACGTTTGGATCAAATTTTGGGCATAATGGAAAGCTGGAGTGTATAGTTTACAGGAAATTGTAATCAAGAATTGTTTATTTCTGGTCCTAAATATTTAAAACAAAAAAATCTAAAGTTTTAATAAATTTCATATACTGTATGGTGCAGCAAAGTTGGCAATCTGGTGTACAAGGAAAAATAAAGTAGAAGGCAGGGAAAATGAAGATTCTGTTCTGGTGATGAGCGGGTTTATAAAGAAAAGACTAATTATAGAATATGCTTATTATTATTTATTTATTTTTTTTGTATGTGAAAATTGTAAATATATGTATGTTTGAATTATTTTGAATTTAAAAATATAGGTCTTTTATGTTTTATTGAATTATTAAAGAAGACATCAAAAGTCAAAAAAGTATCTTTCTCTCTCTCTCTCTCTCATTCAGCACAGCTCCAAAAATTAACTGTTACAATTATGCACTTATTTTCACATATCCATGAGAAGCGTTAGACATTGATGTGCATGCAGTTGCCATACCATATTAAAACTTTAATCATGATAAAAAACGTATATTAAGAGATAACATAAGCAGTAGCATTTACAAATAACAGATTACCTAAAAGTATGAGACAACAAAAAACATAGGCCTACCATTTAAAGTTGTGCTTGCACAGGATCTGCATGATCCTCTTCAATAATACCCTCTGCTTCTCAATCGGCCTCAGACTGATAAACGATATCAACAATGCCGTTGTTTATGGGCGGGACTTTAGACGTGCACAATAGAGGTCTTCACGGGTCCAAAAATTCTTGCCCGAACCCGACAGAGACCCGTAAAGTACTACACCGAACCGACCCGGACCCGTCTAATATTTTAAAAGCTGGACCCGGACCCGGACCCGTGTAGATCCGAGAAATGTCCACCCGGACCCGACCCGGACCCGTATATTACTTGAAATCTGGACCCGAACCCGTCGGGAAGACACCGACCCGACTGGACCCGACGTTGACATATTCCACCTTAAATTGCTATTACAAGTCAATAAACCTGTTGCGAAGAATACAGCTTTTTGTCTTACCTAATTTAAAGAGCCGTGGTCTCTCTTCCTTGTACCTGACTGCCTGTGATGCATTACAATCCTCCGTCAAGAAAGTTATTCATGTTATTCCTCTCGTTATTCCAAGTCCAAGCTGAATCCACTTATTATTTCAGCTTCAAAAGTCCACTTGATGTCACGGTGACGGATGACAAATGCTACTGTGCGCATGTACATTCTGACTCGAGTTAATTCGCATAATAACTTACACTGTTTGCCTTTTGAACTATAATAACGATCGCTCGTGCAATGCCATGGCCACTGACATTATTTATTTACTATCATCTGGTCTCTGTCTGTGCTCTCTGCTCTGCATCGAGTCTGAATCTGAACCACTAAAACTTTAAGATTAAACGGTTCATTTATAATATTATAAAAATGGGAGAAAATGTAAAACGTGGTTTGGCGGTCGAAGTGTCCCTCACTGCTTGCCATAGAAACATGACTGCACATGCGTGCTAGCTTTATCAACCTAAAATGCCTTAACGCAATTTGAGCGTAATAGAAAACATTCATGTGACAGTTCACCTCAGATTGTGTTGCTGATTTGAAATATATTAAACATGAGTGTGTCAAGTCTGCAAGCATTAATACCGTGCGTGCACTTGTATTAACTCTTGAGTCTGCGAGCGAGCGAGAGAGAGAGAGAAAGAGATCACTTTTTTGGCTCACTCTTTTCTTTTCCTAATTTTACAAGTTGCAAGCTACAAAAAACACAAGCAGCCTTTGATCACGGCCGGATGTTCTCCGAGTCCGATGACTCCGATCGGCGATAGCACGGGTATTACACACAATGTTAAACAGACCCGGGACCCGAGGTAATAGATTCGGACCCGACCCGGACCCGGCTGATGATTTAAAATATAGACCCGAACCCGTACGGGTCCCAGGTCGGGTCCGGGGTCGACGGGTCTCGGGTGCACTGTGAAGACCTCTAGTGCACAAGATGCACCCAAAGCTAACTACCATTGAGAACTTTTATCACAAATGCTGCCTGGGCCTGAGGATGCCTCTCACCCTAACCATGGACATTTTACCCTCCTTCTATCTGGAAGGCATTACATGAGCCTAGGCTCTCACAAGTAGGCTCAGGAAGAGCTTCTTTCCCCAGGCCGTGACCCTTTCTGAACTTCACACCACCAATCAAATCTGCACCTGCTCTCTTATTGCACAGGTCACTGTACTTTATTTGCACTAAATAAAGCACAGTAAACTATTTCTATAAAAATATTATTGAACTACTGATACTTTGCATAGGATACATTAAAAATATTTATTTTATTTATTACCACTGTTCTTGCATTGCTGCTGTTCATAATGTACATATAATCCTACATTGCATTCCTATTTATATCCTGTACATACTCTGATTAATATTGTATATACCAACTTAACTGTACATTATGTAAATCATAGCTTCAATTACTCTGCACTTACATGTATATAAAACACTATATTCTTGCACTTCTGGTTAGATGCTACCTGTATTTCATTATCTCTGTACTTGTACTCTGCATACTGACAATGACAACACACTCTCTGTTTAAATCTATATTAAAAACGCATCTCTTTCGCCAAGCATTCGAAAAATGCATCTCTTAAATTGTGACTGCAGTTGCATCTGATCAAATTTGCATTCTTATTCTTTAGCTTGTGTTAAACTAATTAATTTAACTTTGATGGAACAGCAGCTATGCTGATGATGTGTAACAGATATGCAGGTCATCGATTCATGGGTTAAATTCAGGCATAAAAATGGAAACCTGTTTGCACTAAATGCCTGGCCTGGCCTGGCGCCAGCCTGGCTGGACTTAAATTATTTTACAATACCCATGCGAGCCTCGAAGGAGACCTGAAACCCCCCCCCCCCCCCCCAAATTCCTCAACACTGGAGACAAAGGAAACCTTTTGTAGAAGTTCCTTACTTTCATCATTTTATTAATAATATGTATTTTGAATATGTTTTGTGTGTACCATGGTTAATCCTTGTTATGCGAGGATTATAATTTTTCTAGCGTATAAATTGGATTGTTTTCTCCCCACTTTAACTTTCTCAAAGAGTTACATGTTCTGCAACTCCCACACTCCTTGGCAGCTCGTAAAATTTTACGACCACACAGGACCACAGGACAGGAAATCTAATCCTTACAAAAGAATGGTAAAATGTACTCAAATGTAGTCTTAATGGATATAGTATTGTTTCTGCGGTACATTAGAGGTTTCCCATATAAATCCGGACTATCTGCATGTGTTAATCAAATCTTTAAATGTGTGTAATTCTGCATTTGAATGTAACTTCATGTTTTGATCATTTATATATATTGTTTTTGGTATCTGTGTAATCGTCATGCTTTGACAGACCCATTTATCTAGAGCAAAGTAATGAAAAATGTATTTAATCTGGAATTACGAACTTGCTAGAATATCCCTGATGAAATCGGACAACCCCTAAATCACTAGCGACCCTCGTCGCTCCCGCAAGTCCCTCGGCTGTACATCGCCTGGTCTCTTCTTACGCTGACTTGCTTCAAACTCACACATGCTGCAACCAACGTCGCTCCCACGAGGCCTTGGGCCGCGCTCATTTCGCCGTCCCCCTCAGCACAGGGACTGAGGAAAGGAAAGCCATTTTCATGGCTCCTTTGGAAGCTTTCGTTTTTGTTGTTTGTTTTCTTTTTTTTACTAAGTTTATTCAACTATTCGCCTCTCCACACAAGGAAGACGAATTCTGGAACATTGTTTGTTGAACCTTTCAAATACCGCGCGAAGACAGAACAAAGGCCCGCTCCCGCTGCTCCACGCTCACGTCAAGATCCAGCGCAGCTTGCACGTGGGTCACACGGCCTCCGGCACACGCACGCTGTTTTCAAAAGAACCAGCGCACAAAGCGTCACAAAAAGACCACGCTCACGCACGATGGGCCATGCAAGTATCACTTTTCTATGGAGATTTAAATGCTGCTTTAAAGTGTTGCTTTGATTTGATCCGTTGTTGGCTGAGAAGGGTTACTGACTGATTTCCATATCTGAGCTCATTCTGTGACCTCATTCATTTCTCTCTCTCTCTCTCTCTCTCTCTCTCTCTTTCTCTCTCTCTCTCTCTCTCTTATTTGGATTCCGTTATGTCTTGTAAAAAGTTTACTGTCTGTATTGTCGTATGCATATTTACTCTGTGTGATTTGTAGTTTGATGTATAATTAGTTGAATTATTAAAAAAACATATATCCATGATTGGCTTGGACTCCACCCCACTCACATTACGAGTCACTGAGAGGTCTGATCTTTAGCCTCAAGCTTTAAATTTAGAAACAAAATTTATCATAATGATAGGATAATGTTTTCATGGCCAGAGAATATTTTTCCTTGAATTATAAGAAGTGATAACTTTATTGAAAATTGATAGGTCAATCTGGTTTGCTGGACAAACCACTGTTTGATTTGCAGTAATTTACAGCAATAGATATCACAACAATTGATATGAAGAATGGAATATTGACATATTATTGAGTAAATTGCAGTGCCCTGTGATTAGCTATTGGTATAGGCAATTGAGATATTTTTCATAATCAATAAAATTTAATGTAACTGTCATCTGAGATATATATTAATCATATTCCTGATTTATTATTCAAATTCCCTATATATCATTTGAGTTAATTATTCTGTAAAACTCATTGTTGTTACATTTTGGTGGAGATGCCGGGGACATTTCAAATGTCGTTTTGTGAGCAATCAATCTGTGTATATGGTTTTTAATAATTTCTGCACGTGCACTATGAAATTATGTAACGTTACTTGTGAGATAAGTCGCAAGACGCGAACTCACTCCTAACTGACTGAAAAAAAAAAAATCTGGTCAGTCAGCACGTTAGGTATTTATAGAAACTTAACAGTATAGTCATTGTTATTTTTAATGAAAGTAAACTGCAGTATAATGTTAAAAGTATCCTGTTAAGAAAGACCAAAATTTTTACAGTGAGAACATTTTAATATGAATAATTTAAAGATGGAAGAAATCTTTTATTAGTTGCAACATGTAAATCTGAACATAAGCGATGTTCCTCTGATTCAGTTAAAAAGGCCTTGCTTATTAAATATCGTTATTGAATTCGTGGTGAACCACATGATATTAAAAAAAAAAATAAACGATAAAAACTCCTGGTCTAAAATTGGCTTAGCTACCCGATTTTTAAACCTAAAACATTTAAATCATAAGTGCTATTTTGATAAATGTCTATTGGAGTCAACAGATGGAAAATTCCTGTTTTGTTACATTGGTGTTTTGGAAGTGAACGGATCCTTCCTTCACCCTATGTTTAATATAGCACCACAGAATCAAAACTTTCTGTTTGTTACTTGTGATTTTTGATGCAGAAAATCAGCCTGACAAACGATCAGATAATTTCTAAGTCATATTGAAATTGTAATTCCGCTATCTAAACACCAGAGGGAACGCGTGGTTTAGAAATTTCAGGTTACGCCCTGCTTTCTGATTCCAGCTTGCATGAGTGCAAGTCCGCCATCCCATGGCCGTTTCAGATAATCCGCTCTAATTGCTAATCTAGTTCCCCTTGAGGTAACGAATTAGCTGTTTAAATTCTCGATAATTATTTGCATTTACAGCTTTGCTCATGCGAATATTATTACAGGGAAACAAAAGAATTTTCCCTGCCTTTGACTGTTTACATTTACTTTGAGTTTGGTTCAAACATGATTTGAATTAAAATGTAATTGTTTAATAGTGGAAATCTAGATGTTTCAGGTCAACTACTGATTGACCCACTTAGAAGGTAAGCCATCTAGTGGCAGTCTCCTGTTAAATCGACTAACAGACCTCTGTCTTTTCCATTCTGTTTTGAATTGCATGTCCACTTTTACCCTTTTTGATTAATCTCACCCTGTTTGATTAATTTCATAATTATTAATGATAACTTACAAGCTATCATGGGTTATTATAGGATATTATTCAGACTTCATTTTAATTCTTACGTGCTTATTTTAAATTTTGATTTAAACCAGTTTTGAATTTTTAATTTGAATTAAGTTTTCTGCTCAGCAGGTTAAAGACAGAGAAGCAGTACTACCATTATTATCATAATTCCTTTGTTTTGTTTTATCATTATTAGAACTCCTTTGGTGATTGGACAGCCATCTCAGGTTTCCAGTGAGCAGGGCTGCCCGACCGGTGCCTGACCACTGACTGCGAGTGAAACTCGGTTCCTCTTGTCTCTGTCCGTTAGTGGCACGCAGTGGAGACATCAGCAATTTGGCACTCCAGAGGTTGTGCTAAAAGTCACAAGCTGTTCGTTGCCAGAGTAACGGAGGACCGGGGACACTGCGGTAGAGTGTTTGGGGAGCGCCGTAGAGGTTGACCCAGCCACTGGTTTCCACCTGAATGACTTCAATTCACCCAGGTGAACCAAATGTGATAAAACCCATCCACTTATTATAAGCCACAGAATATTAGATATTCCCCCGGATATATTTTAAGTGTTTGACCCTTTTGCTTCTTTAAGCCACACCATATTTCTAGGTTTCCTACCCAGATAGCCCACTCACCTGTTGGCCCTATCTTAAAACCTAGCAGTAGGCTTAGGCCTCCTTATTCTAACTAACACATTGTGTTTCTATTGTTTTTATCTCATTTCAAGTGTTGTTTCACTTTGATCTTTTTCTACCCTCTGTTCTGTTGTGATTTGTCTCTTCCATTTCACATAGAGACAGTAACCTGTGAGCCACCAACACAAAGTTAAATCGTAGAGCCAACCAGCAGCCGGTGTCATCACACGACCCGCTAGGCTACTGCCTGTCAAATCTCCATTTCAGGTCCTTCGTTGACCCAAGTTAATTGGCTACTTAACTGTCTGACTGTTTGCATCAGTTAGCCCCAAAATTCTCATAAACGGCACAGCCCGTATGAATATAGCTCGTTAAACGTAGAACAAACTTGCATTGGTCTTTTTGTGTGTGTGTGTGCTGTGCTTCTCTCACCGACAGAGAGTCAGGATGTTCCAGGCATCCAGTCCAGCAGTCCACGGGGGCCACCTCTCGACATGTTTGAAAGCAGTGACGACCCCCTTCCTGCCCAAGGACGCCAGTAACCTGCAGCACCCAGAGCAACTAGACACCGAGCTAGATGAACTGATGGCACACGATACAACCAAAAGCGACTACTATAGAGAACTCGCCAGGATCTTCGGAAGCCTAGTTCACATTCTCGTCGCCCAGGCACGGCTCAGTGAATGGAGCAACATCGCGGAGGAGGCCTGGAAGGACCAGGCCCCAACCCAGAGTCATCTTGATCAGCTCCTCCTCGAGACCCAGAACCAGCACGAGAAAGAGGACGACTCAGATCCAGAGCTACAGAAAGGAGTTGAAAACTTCACAATGCCCTGCAAGATCTTCGCCTCGACACAGACCAAAAAGAACAGCTGGAGAGAGAAGCCAGAAAAGAACTCAACAAAAAACTCCAGCAAGGTGGCGCTCTCCTAAAAAGAGCAGAGACTGAACTGAAATAAAGAGACTATAAAACCTGGGCCTGCGAAACACACTTGCAAGGGGGCCGAGCTAAATTCAAAAAGCTTATTCTGCAGAGAGACAAGCTCCAAGATGAACTTGACACTGTTCACACAGAACTGAGACAATCTCACAGATTACAGAGTGGCTGCATCGGAACAACGCACACCACAAAGTTTCTCCCGGCCCGCCACTCCAACCCTTTCAGCCAAGAACCCAGAGCTGAAAAAGGGGGTGTAGGCTCACTACTCAAGAAATCACCAGCCAGCTTACAAGAACACCTGTCAACAACGGAGGGGAGAGAACCCTTCCAGAGAACGCATGTCACTAAACCCTGCACTGCTCACAGAGAACTTCACAAGCTAGCCAGAAGCATCTCTACATTCAATCCAGATCCTGCAGGAGGACATGACGTTCATGCTTCTTTACAAGCCAGTGACTTTCATTTGCAAACTGTCGCTAACGTGACAGATGTGAACACATTGTACCTGTTAAAAATCACGTCCAGCCGTGATGTGCATTGCTTTCTGGATCGTCAACCAGAGACTGTCAAAGCGTACTACCAGCAACTGCTACAGACTTTGATTCTTGAATTCTCTGATCCAAACTCAGACCATGGGCTCCTTATTGCTATGGACCTCAAACAGGGCCGATTTGAAAACCCACAGACTTTCTGTAGTCAGCTACGAAAAGCCTACTTCGGAGCATACAACGAACCAGGTATGGAACAGGATGTCAACTTAAAAACTCTGTTCCTCCTAAACCTACATGCCAGTTGGAGTTTTCATCTCAGAGTCCCAGCCTGTCCACGTAACAGGACTACACAAGAGTTACGGAACTTAGCCCACAAAGCTTGCACCGAGCAAAAGACTATTTGTGAAAAGACTGTGAAAAACCCCAAAGTCTCTGTCTCTGAGCACTGCTTGGAGTTAACCCTAGATGGCGCCCTGCAACGCCACAGTCACAGACATTTTTACAGAGAGTCAATACCGTTCCAAGCCAGCAGAGGGCAACACAATCGTGGTGGTGCTCATCCAACGCACCAGAGCGAGCGATTCCCACCATCCAGGACACAAAGCCCCAACAGCCGGCAGTGGAACCACTCTCGACACGACACTGGTAAGCTCAATCCTGAGCCCACGTCAGAAAGACACAATGCAGCCACGTCTGAGACAGCAGAGATCCTGAGGGTGCTGAAAGATCTTCTTCACATGAAAACTCGCAAGGAAGATGAGCCGAGCACCCAGAACACTGCCCGTCATCTACAGACCACAGAGCTAACTGTCACAGCACAAAGTGACAACAACACCCAAGCTCCACAGCCAAAAGCTGCACACCCTGACCGAGACGGCACAGGTCCTCACACCAGGTACCACAAACACAAGGTACCAGAAAATGCTGTTTTGACTACCTGCCTTCGCAGCGAGCTACACAAGACCGGTCCTCACCACCCACCGATCATCACACCTGCCCTGATGCAAACATTCCTGGGCAGCCTTGTCAAAAAGGGGGTGGGCCAAAAAGGAGTCAGCAGGGAAGACCTGATCGACACAGGATTAAACCTGACGGTGAGCTCATGTCACCTTTTCAAAAGACTCCAATTTGAAGCTAAGAGACGAGATCGAACTCTTACACCTCAAGCTTATGAACTGAATGTACAGGCGTACAGACAGAATTATATCCAGTTTGAACAGGTTGTTTTCATTCACCTGACAATCGTTACGATGAGTCTAATACATCCCATGTATGTCCCACCAATGAACACTCATACATTGCTCATCGACAAAGACCTGCTAGAACACTTTGACCCTTTTCTGAACTTCAAACAGCTAAAAGACTTTGCTCAAGTGCGAGAACCTCTTTCTCTCCAGCCACACAGGTTGCTAGAGCCAGACTGTCAGGTCGCAGAGGTCACGAGAACTCCCACAGAGCCAGACGGTCAGGTCACAGAGGTCACGGGAACCCCAGCAGCCAGCCATAAGTACAACGCCCTAACGACAGGCTCAAGTTCATGCCTCTGTACCTTAGTCAACAAACAGGGTACGGTGGTACCAGCTTACACCAAAGGGGTCGCTGTTCGGCTCAACCTGCAATGTGGTCAAACCTTACACCACACGCTGGGTTTCTTCCAATCCTCACCTGAATGTGTGGAACTCGGACTCACATTTGCAAACAACAAGCATGTCAAACACCAACACCTGTTCCAGCAATGTGATAACATCACAAAAACACACAATGTGATCGTGTACTGGAAGAAGGTAAAAGGACACTCGAAGCTACCAAGTCTAGACAAGGACTTTAAAGATCACACTGACACCCTTGCCAAAACTGGCACACTAAACAACATTCTGTGGTCACTCCCAACCCTCCCACCCACATTCAAGGTTGAAGTGATTACACACTGCATAAGAACTTTGCTAGCTAAACTGCCTACCACAGAATCGCTCACGCTGGCTCCGTTGTCTACACAGACCAACATAGCGGACATGCGTGCTTCTGAAACCTCGATAATGACTTTGCTTTACACCTCTCAGACCCCTCCATCCACCCTGGCAACCAGTCTACAGTCACTGACAACCAAAGCCCCAGACCACTGCATGATACACAAATCATGCTGCGTGCACAGAACAATATTGTGGGTTGTGCACCGTCTGACATCACAATGGCAGGGCATGTAATGCAACGGAGCAAAAGGGGGATAATGTCAATATGTTTCCATGACGCAGCATGTGCTGCACCACGCAGCACCAGAGCCACTGACAAAACACTGAAGCAAGCGTCATGCCAGCAGCAAGATGTGGCAAAACATGGGCGAGGGCGAGCTAAACCCAGTCGCCGCCCACTAAGCAAAGAGGCTGCCCTGTCCAACCAAAGACAGCCCTCGTTTGTTTCTTTCTCCCATTTCTCTCTCTCTCTCCCTATTATCTGTACCAGGATGCTGCTGTGGTTTGCCGTGCTGTGCTGTCAGCCAAAGAGAGGACAGCTGCCACAGAGAATACCGCTGAGACTCCTGACCACCGATGACAGGGCACACTACCCCAGCACTGTAACCGAATACAGCTGTACAAGGTTCCGATGGAGAGAGGACTCCCTCACTCACACCGAGGCCGATGTCAAACACATGTTCAGCCAACATGAGAAAGTGACTGTTACACAAATGGAGTTAAGTGGACACCACCACCGCTCCACACAGTTCCCGGGAGCTTTGCTTAGAGCCACTGCTGCCGCCAGAATGTTTAACATTGTTATGTCCAGTGTCAATGCAGCGAACCAGACCGTAAACTCCTTGAAACCTCTGTTTACTGTCTTCCAGAAAAACTTTTCCCAGACTCAGCTGTTTACAGCATTAACAACAGACATGCTGTGGAAGGTTAGCTCCTCCAATGACAGCCTAACCACGAGTAAAACCCCACCATACATGATACCCTTAAGCCTTGTGTCAACTGTGCTGTCTTACGCCATCACCATGCCAGCCGTCCTGCTACAAATACACCTGGCCAACTCTCTGGATAGCTTCCTTCCTACGGCACATCAACCCCAAAGAGAGAGAAGTGAATGTGCTCCTGAACCAACCCATCAGCGAGTCAAGCCAAGTCTACAGACCTAAAGACATTGTCAGTGTCAGGATGTGGAAAAGAAACACCCACCCCAAAACACACATTCCAAATGTGGTGGCCTACCACGACAGCAACACACAGCTGTACCTGGCCCCAAACATGCACATGTGTACTTTGTCCAAAGACATTCATTATCTCTGCCTTAGCAAACCCTTCCTCAGACACAACTCTGAAGGAATCTGCGAGCTGCAACCCTGGGTCAGCGATACGCGCTGCCCTGCCGAAGCCAAGCCTCGTACACAAGTCACAGAAACGCAAGCAGAGATTGTGGGTAACAGATGGCTCATCAATACTCCTGTGCGCTCAGCTACGCTGACCTACGACCAGCATGACACCGCCACCCGTGCCAACCTGCTTTGACCAAGTACTGAAAGGTACCACCCAACACATTGACATTACTCCCGTCGACACAGCCCTCCAAGCACAGCCTCGACAGCCCGTTCTGAACCCGTCATCTGCAGTCTGAGCCTGGACTGCTCCCGACACTGCACGGTGCATCTCCACCGTCATTGGTCCCGCCCTGACTCTTGGCGTGACCTTCATCCTATACAGGATACTCAACGAGATGCAAACCTCTACAGCCAAACTCACGACAACTGTGGCTAGAGGTCTCCGATGGAATCCCCGGAAAGGGGGTGCCAAGTCAAAGACAACACTGAACCTCATCAAGCTGAGTCCTCAGCTTCAGGAACCACCTGCCATCATGACCCACCTGCTACATGACCATCACGATTCACCTGTCATCTGCCCATCCTGATGATTGCCGTCTGATGATGTCCACACAGGGACTTCATCTGACGAAAGGGGGAGGTGTAACAGATATGCAGGTCATCGATTCATGGGTTAAATTCAGGCATAAAAATGGAAACCTGTTTGCACTAAATGCCTGGCCTGGCGCCAGCCTGGCTGAACTTAAATTATTTTACAAAACCCATGCGAGTCTCAAAGGAGACCTGAAACCCCCCCCCCCCCCAAATTCCTCAACACTGGAGACAAAGGAAACCTTTCGTAGAAGTTCATTACTTTCATCATTTTATTAATAATATGTATTTTGAATATGTTTTGTGTGTACCATGGTTAATCCTTGTTATGCGAGGATTAAAATTTTTCTAGCGTATAAATTGGAATGGTTTCTCCCCACTTTAACTTTCTCAAAGAGAGACATGTTCTGCAACCCCCACACTCCTTGGCAGCTCGTAAAATTTTACGACCACACAGGACCACAGGACAGGAAATCTAATACTTACAAAAGAATGGTAAAATGTACTCAAATGTAGTCTTAATGGATATAGTATTGTTTTTGCGGTACGTTAGAGGTTTCCCATATAAATTGGGACTATCTGCAGTGTTATCATGTGTTAATCAAATCTTTAAATGTGTGTAATTCTGCATTTCAATGTAACTTCATGTTTTGATCATTTATATATATTGTTTTTGGTATCTGTGTAATCGTCATGCTTTGACAGACCCATCTAGAGCAAAGTAATGAAAAATGTATTTAATCTGGAATTACGAACTTGCTAGAATATCCCTGATGAAATCGGACAACCCCTAAATCACTAGGGGGTTGTCTCCACAGAGACAAAGAAACTTTTCCCCGTTCATTGGGTGCTTACGCAAAAAGAGGCGTGAATCATCCCAAGCCGTAAGAACCGACTGGACAAGATCCGCCCTCTCTTCTCTTCTTCTCGTTCTTGGTTCTCGGACACGCTGCTATCCTGTGCGACCCTCGTCGCTCCCGCGAGTCCCTCGGCGTGGCCTTGGGCTGTGCTCACATCGCCTGGTCTCTTCTTACGCTGACTCGCTTCAAACTCACACATGCTGCGACCAACGTCGCTCCCACGAGGCCTTGGGCCACGCTCATTTCGCCGTCCCCCTCAGCACAGGGACTGAGTTTTTGTTGTTTGTTTTCTTTTCTTTACTAAATTTATTCAACAAATCGCCTCTCCACACAAGGAAGACGAATTATGGAACATTGTTTGTTGAACCTTTCAAATACCGTGCGAAGACAGAACAAAGGCCCGCTCCCACTGCTCCACACTCACGCCAAGATCCAGCGCAGCTTGCACGCGCGTCACACGGCCTCCGGCTCACGCACGCTGTTTTCAAAAGGACCAGCGCACAAAGCGTCACAAAAAGACCACGCTCACGCACGATGGGCCATGCAAGTATCACTTTTCTATGGAGATTTAAATGCTGCTTTAAAGTGTTGCTATGATTTGATCCGTTGTTGGCTGAGAAGGGTTACTGACTGATTTCCATATCTGAGCTCATTCTGTGACCTCATTCATTTCTCTCTCTCTCTCTCTTTCTCTCTCTCTCTCTCTCTCTCTCTCTCTTTTATTTGGATTCCGTTATGTCTTGTAAAAAGTTTACTGTCTGTATTGTCGTACGCATATTTACTCTGTGTGATTTGTAGTTTGATGTATAATTAGTTGAATTATTAAAAAACCATCTATCCATGATTGGCTTGGACTCCACCCCACTCACATTACGAGTCACTGAGAGGTCTGATCTTTAGCTACAAGCTTTAAATTTAGAAACTAAATTTATCATAATGATAGGATAATGTTTTCATGGCCAGAGAATATTTTTCCTTGAATTATAAGAAGTGATAACTTTATTGAAAATTGATAGGTCAATCTGGTTTGCTGGACAAACCACTGTTTGATTTGCAGTAATTTACAGTAAGAGATATCACAACAATTGATATGAAGAATGGAATATTGACATATTAATGAGTAAATTGCAGTGCCCTGTGATTAGCTATTGGTATAGGCAATTGAGCTATTTTTCATAATCAATTAAATTTAATGTAACTGTCATCTGAGATATATATTAATCATATTCCTGACTTATTATTCAAATTCCCTATATATCATTTGAGTTAATTATTCTGTAAAACTCGTTGTTACAGATGTCTCTACTTGTTTCTCTGTTTTGCTATTTTGGTAACTAGTTCCAGTCTGGATCCAGAACACCTGAGAAGAGATCCCTCAGAGGACCACAGATGATATTTAACCTGAATCAACAAACAGATCTAAAAAAAAATATTGCTAGAGTGTGACTGCTTCATATAATAATTACTGTTAATAATGTTCATCGTCTGGCTGACTACATCTTGTATTAAGTTTTCTGAAAAATCCTGTCATATGCACACAAACTGACAGTCACCACTTATAAGCTACTACTAAATATTGTATAAAAAATAATTTTCTGTAAAGTTGCTTTGTAATGATTTGTATTGTAAAAATTGGCTGCCTTTTTCACAGAATGAGAAATACCAAACAATATATTTCTGACGTGCAGCAAAAGAAAACTGAGCTTCACAAATTGGTGAAGTGGCTTTAAGAAAAGAGCTAGAGCAGTAAAAATTCCCATTTTACTATTCCCATTTTAGCTACTACTAAATATTGTAGAAACTTAATTTTCTGTAAAGTTGCTTTGTAAAGATTTGTATTGTAAAAAGCACTATACAAATAAACTTGAATTGAATTGACAATAAAGTTGAATCTAATCAAAAAAAAAAAAAAAAAGAATAATCTAATCTAATGTGGTTTAGCCAACCACAACACACTTGAATAGTTAAACAATCAGAGCACATCGCCTACTTCTGAGGGAGGGGCTTCATAAAGGCAGGAAATTATCAGCACGTTTCTCAGAGAAGGGACAGAGCGGTGTGTGAATTTTTTAATTAATTTTTTAAACAAAGCATTAACACATGTTAGACTGCACCCCATAAACAGAATCAAGCATAGAAAAAAACACCTCTTCATTTAAGGTGGTATTAAAAAGATCTTAACTTTAACTTGTTCATATCTGTAGAAACCCTGTTGATCATGTTGCTGCAGAGCAATACCTGCAATACAAAGTCTTGAGGGCGCACATCCACTTTCAGGTCATGCCAGAAGAAACGCAGTAGGGGACGATTTTCAGGCAGACACACTTTTGTGAAAACCTGATGGAACATCGCCTTCATGTCACAACTAACTGCAACTGGATGCTCCCTAAATCTGATGAGCACACCTAGCAATGATGCGCCAAGTTTAGGTCCAGGCTTCAGACACTGCAGAATTAGTGCTCTCAGAAGCTCTCAAGTGACAATCCTGAGCATTGAAGCTCTAACATAAGTTTATGTGCATAGAACGTTTAACACATTAAAAACTGTGTTTCTGCAATTGCAAAAAACACTTTACTTCATAAGTCAGAAACATCTTTCATGTTGCCAAATTTTGCAATTAACATTATAAAAAGCAACATTCTCTCACTGAGAGACAAGCTATATTGCATATGTGGGCTTGTTTTAGCTTCTTTTCAACAGAACCACTAACTAAGCATTAGTGCTCTCAGAAGCTCTAAACTGACAGTCCTGAGCACTGAAGCTGTAACATAAGTGTATGTGCATAGAACGTCTAACACATTAAAAACTGTCTTTCTGTCTTGCAAAAAGCATTTCTATTCACAAGACAGAGGCATCTTTCATTTTTGCAAGATTTGTATTTAACATTGAATGAAGCAACATTCTCTAACTGAGAGAGATGGTTTTTAGCATATTTGGGCTTGTTTCCACTTCATTTCAACAGAAATACTATTTCAGCATAAGTGATCTCAGAATGCTGTGAACTGAAAAACCTGAGCATTGAGGCTCTAACATAAGGTTACAGTATGTGCAAAGGAATTCTAACACATTAAAAACTGTCTTTCTGTCTTGCAAAAAGCGTTTCTATTCACAAGACAGAGGCATCTTTCATTTTGGCAAGATTTGTATTTAACATGGAATAAAGCAACATTCTCTAACTGAGAAAGATGGTTTTTAGCATATTTGGGCTTGTTTCTACTTCATTTCAACAGAAACACTATTTCAGCATTAGTGATCTCAGAATGCTGTGAACTGACAAACCTGAGCATTGAAGCTCTAACATAAGTTTATGTGCATAGGAATTCTAACACATTAAAAACTGTCTCTCTGCATTGCAAAAAACATTTCAATTCATAAGACAGAGGCATCTTTCATTTTGGCAAGATTTGTATTTAACATTGAATGAAGCAACATTCTCAAACTGAGAGAGATGGTTTTCAGCATATTTGGGCTTGTTTCCACTTCATTTCAACAGAAACACTATTTCAGCATTAGTGTTCTCAGAATGCTGTGAACTGACAAACCTGAGCATTGAAGCTCTAACATAAGTTTATGTGCCTCGGAATTCTAACACATTAAAAACTGTCTTTCTGTCTTGCAAGAAACATTTCAATTCATAAGACAGAGGCATCTTTCATTTTGGCAAGATTTGTATTTAACATTGAATGAAGCAACATTCTCCAACTGAGAGAGATGGTTTTTAGCATATTTGGGCTTGTTTCCACTTCATTTCAACAGAAACACTATTTCAGCATTAGTGATCTCAGAATGCTGTGAACTGACAAACCTGAGCATTGAGGCTGTAACATAGGTTTATGTGCATAGGCATTCTAACACATTTAAAACTGTCTTTCTGTCTTGCAAAAAGCATTTCTAATCACAAGACAGAGGAATCTTTCATTTTGGCAAGATTTGTATTTAACATGGAATGAAGCAACATTCTCTAACTGAGAAAGATGGTTTTTAGCATTTTTGGGCTTGTTTCCACTTCATTTAAACAGAAACACTATTTCAGAATTAGCGATCTCAGAATGCTGTGAACTGACAAACCTGAGCATTAAGGCTCTAACATTAGTTTTAGTGCATATAACTTCTAACACATTAAAAACTGTCTTACAGCATTGCAGAAAACATTTTATTTCATAAGACATAAGCATGTTTCAGTTTGGCAAGATTTGCACTGAATATTGAATGAAACAGCTTTCTCTAATAGAGAGACAAGCTTTTGAGCAGATTTGGGCTAGACTTCACTTCATTTGAACAGAAGCACTATTTCAGCATTACTGGACTCAGAAAGCTGTAAACTGACAATCTTGATCATTGAAGTCCTAACATTAGTTTTTGTGCATATAACTTCTAACACATTAAAAACAGTCTTACAGCATTGCAGAAAACATTTTATTTCATAAGACATAAGCATGTTTCAGTTTGGCAAGATTTGCACTGAATATTGAATGAAACAGCTTTCTCTAATAGAGAGACAAGCTTTTGGGCAGATTTGGGCTTGTTTTCACTTCATTTGGACAGAAGCACTATTTCAACATTACTGGACTCAGAAAGCTGTAGACTGACAATCTTGATCATTGAAGTCCTAACATTAGTTTTTGTGTATATAACTTCTAACACATTAAAAACTGTCTTACAGCATTGCAGAAAACATTTTATTTCATAAGACATAAGCATGTTTCAGTTTGGCAAGATTTGCACTGAATATTGAATGAAACAGCTTTCTCTAATAGAGAGACAAGCTTTTGAGCAGATTTGGGCTTGTTTTCACTTCATTTGAACAGAAGCACTATTTCAACATTACTGGACTCAGAAAGCTGTAAACTGACAATCTTGATCATTGAAGTCCTAACATTAGTTTTTGTCTATATAACTTCTAACACATTAAAAACTGTCTTACAGCATTGCAGAAAACATTTTATTTCATAAGACATAAGCATGTTTCAGTTTGGCAAGATTTGCACTGAATATTGAATGAAACAGCTTTCTCTAATAGAGAGACAAGCTTTTGAGCAGATTTGGGCTAGATTTCACTTCATTTGAACAGAAGCACTATTTCAACATTACTGGACTCAGAAAGCTGTAAACTGACATTCTTGATCATTGAAGTCCTAACATAAGTTTTTGTGCATCTAACTTCTAATACATTAAAAACTGTCTCACAGCATTGCAGAAAACATTGTATTTCATAAGGCATAAGCATCTATCAGTTTGGCAAGATTTGCACTGAATACTGAATGAAACAGATTTCTCTAATAGAGAGACAAGCTTTTGAGCAGATTTGGGCTAGATTTCACTTCATTTGAACAGAAACACTATTTCAGCATTACTGGACTCAGAAAGCTGTAAACTGACAATCTTGATCATTGAAGTCCTAACATAAGTTTTTGTGCATATAACTTCTAACACATTAAAAACTGTCTTACAGCATTGCAGAAAACATTGTATTTCATAAGGCATAAACATCTTTCAGTTTGGCAAGATTTGCACTGAATACTGAATGAAACAGCTTTCTCTAATAGAGAGAAAAGCTTTTGAGCAGATTTGGGCTTGATTTCACTTCATTTGAACAGAAGCACTATTTCAACATTACTGGACTCAGAAAGCTGTAAACTGACAATCTTGATCATTGAAGTCCTAACATTAGTTTTTGTGCATATAACTTCTAACACATTAAAAACTGTCTGACAGCATTGCAGAAAACATTGTATTTCATAAGACATAAGCATGTTTCAGTTTGGCAAGATTTGCACTGAATATTGAATGAAACAGCTTTCTCTAATAGAGAGACAAGCTTTTGAGCAGATTTGGGCTAGATTTCACTTCATTTGAACAGAAGCACTATTTCAGCATTACTGGACTCAGAAAGCTGTAAACTGACAATCTTGATCATTGAAGTCCTAACATAAGTTTTTGTGCATATAACTTCTAACACATTTAAAACTGTCTTACAGCATTGTAGAAAACATTGTATTTCATAAGCATAAACATCGTTCAGTTTGGCAAGATTTGCACTGAATACTGAATGAAACAGCTTTCTCTAATAGAGAGAAAAGCTTTTGAGCAGATTTGGGCTTGTTTTCACTTCATTTGAACAGATGCACTATTTCAACATTACTGGACTCAGAAAGCTGTAAACTGAAATCTTGATCATTGAAGTCCTAACCTAAGTTTTTGTGCATATAACTTCTAACACATTAAAAACTGTCTTACAGAATTGCAGAAAACATTGTATTTCATAAGGCATATGCATCTTTCAGTTTGGCAAGATTTGCACTGAATATTGAATGAAACAGCTTTCTCTATTAGAGAGAAAAGCTTTTGAGCAGATTTGGGCTTGATTTCACTTCATTTGAACAGTAGCACTATTTCAACATTACTGGACTCAGAAAGCTGTAAACTGACAATCTTGATCATTGAAGTCCTAACATAAGTTTTTGTGCATATAACTTCTAACACATTAAAAACTGTCTTACAGCATTGCAGAAAACATTGTATTTCATAAGGCATAAGCATCTTTCAGTTTGGCAAGATTTGCACTGAATATTGAATGAAACAGCTTTCTCTATTAGAGAGACAAGCTTTTGAGCAAATTTGGGCTAGATTTCACTTCATTTGAACAGTAGCACTATTTCAACATTACTGGACTCAGAAAACTGTAAACTGAAAATCTTGATCATTGAAGTCATAACATAAGTTTTTGTGCATATAACTTCTAACACATTAAAAACTGTCTCACAGCATTGCAGAAAACATTGTATTTCATATGGCATAAGCATCTTTCAGTTTGACAAGATTTGCACTGAATACTGAATGAAACAGCTTTCTCTATTAGAGAGACAAGCTTTTGAGGAGATTTGGGCTAGATTTCACTTCATTTGAACAGTAGCACTATTTCAACATTACTGGACTCAGAAAGCTGTAAACTGAAAATCTTGATCATTGAAGTCCTAACATAGTTTTTGTGCATATAACTTCTAAAACATTAAAAACTGTCTTACAGCATTGCAGAAAACATTGTATTTCATAAGGCATATGCATCTTTCAGTTTGGCAAGATTTGCACTGAATATTGAATGAAACAGCTTTCTCTATTAGAGAGACAAGCTTTTGAGCAGATTTGGGCTAGATTTCACTTCATTTGAACAGTAGCACTATTTCAACATAACTGGACTCAGAAAGCTGTAAACTGAAAATCTTGATCATTGAAGTCCTAACATAAGTTTTTGTGCATATAACTTCTAACACATTAAAAACTGTCTTACAGCATTGCAGAAAACATTGTATTTCATAAGGCATATGCATCTTTCAGTTTGGCAAGACTTGCACTGAATATTGAATGAAACAGCTTTCTCTATTAGAGAGAAAAGCTTTTGAGCAGATTTGGGCTTGATTTCACTTCATTTGAACAGAGGCACTATTTCAACATTACTGGACTCAGAAAGCTGTAAACTGACAATCTTGATCATTGAAGTCCTAACATAAGTTTTTGTGCATATAGCTTCTAACACATTAAAAAACTGTCTCACAGCATTGCAGAAAACATTGTATTTCATATGGCATAAGCATCTTTCAGTTTGGCAAAATTTGCACTGAATACTGAATGAAACAGCTTTCTCTATTAGAGAGACAAGCTTTTGAGCAGATTTGGACTAGATTTCACTTCATTTGAACAGATGCACTATTTCAACATTACTGGACTCAGAAAGCTGTAAACTGACAAACTTGATCATTGAAGTCCTAACATAAGTTTTTGTGCATATAACTTCTAACACATTAAAAACTTTCTCACAGCATTGCAGAAAACATTGTATTTCATAAGGCATAAGCATCTTTCAGTTTGGCAAGATTTGCACTGAATACTGAATGAAACAGCTTTCTCTATCAGAGAGACAAGCTTTTGAGCAGATTTGGGCTAGATTTCACTTCATTTGAACAGAGGCACTATTTCAACATTACTGGACTCAGAAAGCTGTAAACTGACAATCTTGATCATTGAAGTCCTAACATAAGTTTTTGTGCATATAACTTCTAACACATTAAAAACTGTCTTACAGCATTGCAGAAAACATTGTATTTCATAAGCATAAGCATCTTTCAGTTTGGCAAGATTTGCACTGAATATTGAATGAAACAGCTTTCTCTATTAGAGAGAAAAGCTTTTAAGCAGATTTGGGCTTGATTTCACTTCATTTGAACAGTGGCACTATTTCAACATTACTGGACTCAGAAACCTGTAAACTGACAATCTTGATCATTGAAGTCCTAACATAAGTTTTTGTGCATATAACTTCTAACTCATTAAAAACTGTCTTACAGCATTGCAGAAAACATTGTATTTCATAAGGCATAAGCATCTTTCAGTTTGGCAAGATTTGCATTGAATACTGAATGAAACAGCTTTCTCTACTAGAGAGAAAAGCTTTTGAGCAGATTTGGGCTTGATTTCACTTCATTTGAACAGATGCACTATTTCAACATTACTGGACTCAGAAAGCTGTAAACTGACAATCTTGATCATTGAAGTCCTAACATAAGTTTTTGTGCATATAACTTCTAACACATTAAAAACTGTCTTACAGCATTGCAGAAAACATTGTATTTCATATGGTATAAGCATCTTTCAGTTTGGCAAAATTTGCACTGAATACTGAATGAAACAGCTTTCTCTATTAGAGAGACAAGCTTTTGAGCAGATTTGGGCTAGATTTCACTTCATTTGAACAGATGCACTATTTCAACATTACTGGACTCAGAAAGCTGTAAACTGACAATCTTGATCATTGAAGTCCTAACATAAGTTTTTGTGCATATAACTTCTAACACATTAAAAACTTTCTCACAGCATTGCAGAAAACATTGTATTTCATAAGGCATAAGCATCTTTCAGTTTGGCAAGATTTGCACTGAATACTGAATGAAACAGCTTTCTCTATTAGAGAGACAAGCTTTTTGAGCAGATT